>NW_006921684.1:2482430-2495468 GCF_000298275.1 Orycteropus afer afer
GTTTTTTTTTTTTTTTTTTGTATATTTACTTGTTCATATCATTTTATAAAAGGTAGAACATATCATATTTGTTTTGTTGTCATTGACTTATTTCACTCAATATAATGTCCTCCAGGTTCATCCACGTTCCAAGATATTTTGGGAACTCATTTTTCTTTATCACTGAGTAGAATTCCACTGTATGTATGTACCTCATTTTACTTATCCATTTTCCGTGGATGGGCACTTAGGCTGTTGCCATCTTTTTGCTATTGTGAATAATGCTGCAATGAACATAGAATGAACATGGTATGTCATTTCACTAAGTTACTAGGTTATTGGTATGTTAAGTATAGCTTATATGTATTTGCTCACTACGCAAATGTCTTGTTTGAAAATAGATACGTTGCTTAAGTAAAATCACCCCTAGTGTCTTGTTTCCCTAACAAAGATATCCTACTCCAACACGGTTATGAAACATTTTGGCTAATGCTCTCCAGGAATGTTAGTTTCCAGGAGATATCTGGGTCAAAGAGAGGTGAAGCACTATTTTTTTTTCCTTGCAATTTATATTCCTAAAAGCTGTGTTAAATGAACTTTTGTATATTAATTTATTATTAAAACTTCGAAGAAAATTCACTCTTACTAGGCCAATCATATTGATCTGTGAGTAATTAATTATATCGTAATATAGTTCTCTGATACATTTTACATATACTTTGTTCTCAAAGCAATGTATATATATCAAATACTAAAAAAAAAAAAAGTTAGCTTTTAAAAGCAATAGAAAATTCTCATTGATTTCTTTCAAAAAAGTGTGTTCCCCAGAAATTTATTTGCCGTTTATTCATTCATTCAACAAATACGTGTTGAGCATCTATTATGCACCAGATACTGTTTGGACACCGAGAGGTCATCAAAAGTATTTAGGTCATTGTGCTTTCAAGAAACTTATCAACTAAAAGGAAAAAAAAGAACATTTTATTTTATAATAAGAGAATGAACACAATGAGTATGTAATAAAACCTTATCTTTTCACAGACAGGTGGAGTCAAAGCTTGTGCACACATGTATAATAATAAAAGATAATATAGTAACCAAAATAGCAAAAGAAGTAAGTCCATTTTCATGTTGGAAAAGTAAAATTACTAGAAAGTATGTAAAATGTGTCAGTCGAGTGTGTCAGTGAAAGTAGATGGCTGGTGTTTAATGGATGAGTAAAGGACTTGTGTAGGGGGAAAGTGTCTTTCCACCTACAGGTGACTGAAAAGGAGCTAAGAGAAGAACGAGGAATCTAGGTCAGAAGTAAGGAGGAAAGAATGACTATGAGCTATGATCACAGAATAATTCGTTCAATGAAATACTCCTGGGAGACGTACCCGAGTCTTCACTTATCTGGAGTAACAGTTTAGATTTTGAAATTGCAGCTCTTTTCCTACTCTATGTTAACAACTGTTGAAATCGCTTTGTGTTTTTATGAAGGAAATGAAATACCTCTACCAAAATCTGACTGTCATTCTCAGAACTGTCTCTGGGCAGGCAGTTGTTTTACAATTAGCATTCTCATTTAATCACAAATCAAGCTTTTATTTTAATTGAAATGTTCAAGTTATATATAAACAAAAACAACAGTTCTAATAAAGTAAATCCTTATATTATAGAAATATTTAAAAACAGCTCTTCTTCATAGTTTTCTTCAATTTGTTTTTGGGTTGTGATTTTATTTTATCAGAATACAGAGTTCCCAAATAAGTTGTAAACGTTGTGTCTGTGTGTGTGTCAACTTTTTGTTGTAGTTTGAGTGAAACTTTACAGAGTAATTTAGTTTTCTATTCAATAATTTCTAAGAAGTCATAGTGGTATAATGGTTAAGTGCTCAGCTGTTAACTGAAAGGTTGGCACTTTGAACCCACCAGCAGCACCATGGGAGAGAGACCTGGTGATCTGCTCCTATAAAGATTATAGCCTAGGAAACCCTGTGGTGCACTTCTATTTTGTCACATGGGGTTGCTACGAGTCAGAATCAAGTTGGCAGCACACAACTACTACTACTACAACAACAATTTATACACATTTTGTTTTATGACAATGGTGGTAAACCCCTCAAAGTAATAGCATTCTTCCCACTTCCTTCCTGGATTCCTCATTTCCAATTGTCTTTTTTCCTTGTCTCTTCCTGCCCTCTGAGCTATGTTTCTTGGCAAATGCTGCCCTTTTGGTTTCACACGATTGGAGTATATTCCTCCCTGGTATTATTATTCACTTTATATACCTGTCTATTGTTTGGCTGAAATGGGTTCATTTCTAGGCTTGTTGTTGTTGTTGTTGTGTGCCGTCTAGTCGGCCCCGACTCATAGCGACCCCTCCTTGGGTTTCCGAGGCAGTATCACTACGGAAGTAGGATTGCCCAACCTTCCTTCCGAGGAGTGGCTGGTGGGTTTGAACCGCCAGCCTTCTGGTTAGCAGTCAAGTGCTTTAGCCACTATGCTACCAGAGCTCCTAGGCTTGAGGGGTGTCAAAAGGCCACAGTTTCCGGGGTACCAATAGTCTTTTATCAGACCAGTAAGTCTGGTACTTTTTATGATTTTGAATTTTGTTCTATATTTTTTCTCTCTCTGTGTCTAGGACCTTCTATTGTGATCCTGATCAGAACAGTTTGTAATGATATACAGGCACCATCTAGTTCTTCTGGTCTAATGGAGGCTGTGGTTCACATGGTCCATTAGTACTTGAGGCTAATTGTTTCCTTGTGTCTTTGATATTATTCACTCTTCTTTGCTCTGGTTGAAGAGCAACCAAAAGCTGGATCTTAGATGGCTGCTCACAAGGTTTTAAAATATCAGTCGTTACTCACCAGAGTAGGATGTAGAATACTGTCCTTGTGAACTATGTCCAAATAAGTAATAAATTTTTAAGAATTTGTCTAATTACTAGAAATGCAATAAAACCTTAATAGAAGTACTAGAATAATCACTACTCATTTTCATAGGCATTTTTTAATTTGAAATCTATCATTTAGAAAATTTAGGATTTGATCAAAAGAAAAATTGAACCCAACATTTTAATAATTTGAAGAAACTATCCTAAGGTATATCAGTTCTCCATCTGAACTATTAATACTTACAATACTTTTATATAGGGGAAAAATCTATCCACCTAGCATACCAGATATCATGACATACCTATGAAGATGTCCTAGGTTATTACTATTGATCGGTCCTGGAAATGCCATTTTTCAAGGTTGGTTTTTATTGCTCTTTAGCTAAAGTTTCATATTTCAAAAAGAGCCTGAACTCCCAATCTTGACTCTGAATGTTGTTGTTGTTGTTATGTGCCATCAAGTTGGCCCCGACTCATAGCAACCCCTCCTTGGTTTTCTGAGGCAGTATCACTACAGGAGTAGATTGCCCAACCTTCCTTCTGAGGAGTGGCTGGTGGGTTTGAAGCGCCAGCCTTCTGGTTGGCAGTCAAGTGCCTTAGGCACTACGCTATATTGTACCTTTATTTCAGAATATAGACTGGTATACTTTCAGTACCATCATATAAAGCAGAATTTATATATATTTTATATAATGACTTTTGTCATTAAACACAACAATTGTGGTGTAGGGTTAGTGAAGGAATTATGGCCTTGTAAAATAGGATCAGGAAACCATTTATCTATTCTATCAATGGGAACATCCTGGACTCTTCCCATATAGTATGCTTAAGTTTTGTGCTCTTGTAGGACCTTGTTTTGCAGGTCATTTATATGAATGGTAGTGGCAAGTTCTATTATAGACTTTGTTGTTGTTATGAGGAGCTGTTAAACCAGTTCTAATTCATAGCAACCCCACGCACAACAAAATGAAACACTGCCCAATATTGTAGCATCCTCACAATTATTGCTATGGTTGAGCCAATTGCTCAGCCCCTATGTCATTCCAGCTCATTGAAAGTCTTCCTTTTTCTCACTGGCCCTGTGTTTTCCAAGCTTTATGTCCTTCCCTAGGGACTGGTCCCTCCTGCTAACATGTCCAAAATCTATGAGGTGAAGTCTGGCCACCCTCACTTTTAAGGAGCATTGTGGCTATACTTCTTCCAGGTCAGATTTTTTTGTTCTTCTGGCAGTCCATAGAATAGTCAATATTCTTTGCCAACATCATAATGCAAGGGCATTAATTCTTCTTTGGTCTTCTTTACTCATTGTCCAGCTTTTGCATGCATGTACATGAGGCATTTAAAAATACCATGGCTTGACATTTTTGCTTTTTAACACTTTAAAGACCTCTTTTGCAGCAGATTGTTCAATTAAATGCATTATTTAATTTCTTGACTGCTACTCCTATGGGCATTGATTGTGGACCCAAATAAAATAAAATCCTTAACAACTTCAGTCTTTTCTCTGTTTATCATGATGTTGTTTATTCGTCCAGTTATGAGGATTTCTGTTTTCTTGATGTAGAGGTGCAATCCATATGGAAGGCTGTAGTCTTTGATCTTCTTCAGTAAGTGCTTTAAGTTCTCTTTTTTTCAGCAAGCAAGGTTGTGTCATCTATAAGAGTCTTCCTTCAGTCCTGATACCACATTCTTCTTTATATAGTTTAGCTTCTTAGATTATTTGTTTGGCATACAGATTGAATAAGTATGATGAAATGATACACCCTGACACACACCCTTCCTGATTTTAAACCATGCAGTGTTCCCTTGTTCTCTTCAAACTACTGCCTCTTGACTATATGTAGATTCTGTAGGAGCACAATGAAATGTTCTGGAATTTCCATTCTTTACAATGTTATCCATAATTTGTTATGATCCACATAGTCAAATGCCTTTGCATAGTGAATAAAACACAGGTAAACATCTTTTGGTATTCTCTGCTGCTAGCCAAGAACTGCATGACATCAGCAATGATATCCCTTTCTCCATGTCTCCTTCTGAATCTGGCTTGAATTTCTGGCAGTTACCTGTGGATGTACTGCTGGAACTGGTTTTGAATTATCTTCAGCAAAATTTTACTTATGTGTGATATTAATGATATTGTTAGATATTTTCTATATTCTATTGGATCACCTTTCTTTGGAATGAGCACAAATATAGATCTCTCCCAGTTGGTTGGTCAGCTATCTGTCTTCCAAATTTCTTGGCAGAGATGAATGACGGCTTACAGAATTGTATCTGTTTGTTGAATCATCTCAGTTGGTATTCTGTCAATACAGGAGGCTTATTTTTCACCAATGCAGTGTGGAGTATATTTACATATTAATAAAATGTGTCCAAAATTAAAAGAAAGTTACTACTATGCTGAATTCTGGACTGAAGAATTCATCATGATTAATTTCTTGGACTCCTTCCTTCAATACTATCAGTTACAAAATGATTGATTATGCCTCTGGACACACTGGGGAACTTCAAAATATGTGGTTATAAATCCAAATGTTGAGACATTCCCTTTGGAGATGGTTGATTTACCCAGAAGGATATTAACCTATCACATCCTTCTAGTGGATTTTGTGTATCAAATATGATCTCTCTGAAAGCCCTAATACCAGTTCCTCATAGGGAAAGTTTTTGTGCTAAATCCTGTTCTTTTAATAAATCCAAAGTTTGATCACGAAGCCATAATGATCAATGATTAAATGTTTCAAGGACCCTCTGTCCCTTGCCCTGGACTTGCAAGGCTATGAGAAGCCTTGGACTTGGGATACTGAGAGAAAGACACTAAGGCAGCCATACCCTTAGAGATATATATATAGTGTCTCCATATGCTTTTCCTTTTTATCCAGAGTCAATGTCTCTGATAAAATTAAAAGTATGGGAATCTGATTAAAATTATTAGGAATAATTGAAATTTCAATAATCTTACTGGAGGCCCTGGGTCACAATGAAGAGACTCCTTTATCAGTGCTGTGACTACTATGGACTCAAGCAGGTTTGGCTCTTTTAAGCACCAGAGATTTATAATGCATCTAACTAATTGTCTTGTAAACCTTTCAGAGTTCATCATTTAACTTTCTTCTTTTTCTGAAATACATTTGTTTATTCTCTGCTACCTGTTTTCCAGGAGCCCAGTTGACTACCATATGAGCAAAACTTTTCATCATGCTTAATTTCTTAGACTGTGGACTCAATATTCTGTTTTCAATCCAGAATTCATCAGGGTGATAACTTTCTTTGAATTTCAGATGCATTTTATTAATATGTAAATATACACTATTGCCTGTCCTTCTAAGTTTTGTGATACAGCCAAATGAGGTTGATTTGTGAAGTGTTTTCAAGACCAGCAACAATGCACTACCTTAGGGTAAGAAAAGAGCCAATGATCTCTCATAGACAAAGATGATTTTGTGTAAACTAATAATGAATTCTCACATGATGATAATTGTTCATGAGTTGTGCTTCTTTGATAGCCAGTTTGTTGCCTCTTAGGAGAGGTAACTAGTTATAGGTAACTGTGCTTTGATATTTTATTGTAGCACAGTGATTTCCTCTTTTAGGAGAACAAACTTAATATTTGTTTACTTTCATTCAAATTAAATCATAATGGAAATCTTTGGGTGCAATGAGCTTTAAAACCTAGTTCCTAAAAGAGGATCCATGTTAACCTAAATAATGAAGGATTTAAACTTAGCAATATAAATTTCCACATTGCAAATAAATAATAACCATTTGAAAATATGCAGAAAGGATGCTCTCTTGTGTAGTATGGTAAGAGTAATAAAATTTTCCTCTTATTTTGACAAACAAATAGTTCCAGATACCTTATTTGGTTCTCAATACTAAAAAGTAGAAGGTGTACTTGACCATATTTCAGTCATTCTGCAAATGCCTTGAAATATTTTGTAGAAAACATTTGGAAAGATAAGGCTCTTTTTCAAAGTGGATATGCTTACCACTCAGTGTCACTCCTAAGCTCAAGGCTGAAGTACTCCTTTATTGACTAAAATGTAGAAAAAGTTTAAAGTGGAATTCCCATTGGGTCTGATTCAGCAGCAGTAAAGCAGAAATTATTAAATGAATAATGAGAACATACAAGTTTATAACACTGTCATTCTTTTAAAGTGCCACCTGTCCTGCTAATCTATATTTCCACATAAATTATTAAACATTTTGGGAACTATTTCTTACAAGCTGTGTATGTATTATTTTTGTAATATTGAACATTTTCTCTTCCCAACTAATCAGACTGTCTTGAATTTCAGTACTGAAAAAATACTTGATAATCCTATAATCTGATCCCTAATCAATGAGTGACTCTCTTCTATAATACTTCTGACCAGTTTCAGCTTTATATATGTATTACCACAGCTTGCTACTTCATAAATTCACCTACTAAAGTTTTTGAAAGAACAAATTGTTTGAACTTGTTTGAAAGTTCTTTTTATGTATTTTATATTTTTATAAATTTCTTGATGATAATATGTGTGTGTGTGTGTGTGTATGCATAGCATCATTCAAACTTATAGAATCAGTATGAGTCAGAAATGACTCAATGGCAGTGGTTTGGTTTTTGGTTGGGGTTTATATATGCATACATTTCCAACCTAGAAATAATACCATCTGATGCATAAATTCAACTTACTAAAAATAGCTAGTAAAACATTACATAAACTATTCTTTCTATTTAGTGGTCCTTTAAGTATTTGCACATCCTGTTTTCACTTCTTTTAGCCCTATTCACTCAAACTTAACATCCTTACCTCTTTCACTTAACCTTCAAAAATAGACCTTTCCCTTTCTGATCATTTGAAGACTTTCTTCTGTATGTTACAGATTACTCTTGAGTATGGACTATCCAGAGCAGAATAAAATGGGAAATACAGTATTCTGAAATCTTTCCATTGCTTTTTCTGCACATTTTTGGTCAACTTCACTTTGCCAGTTTCTCCCAAATGTCCAATATCTACAGTTCCATTCCATCCCAAATAGTAGAGCTTTGTTTTAGAAATAGAGTACAGCAGAGTAATTCCGTAAACATGGAAATAATTTCTTTATCTGACTCAAGGGTCCCAGATCTCTAGTTAAAGACAAAAAGTACTATCAGAAATAGTCTTTCCCAATTGCTCTGTTTTTCCCCCACATGCTCTAGTGAGGTATATTTTTCTCAATTCTCCTGAAAAGCCTAATGAACACATTCAAGGAGGTCATTCCCTTAGTCTCCTTCTGTACATGGTGATACATCTTTAATTTCTTCTGCATGTCTGCTTCCTTTTTCCCTCTTTGGGCCATTTCTGTTTGCTTTTCTGTGCATGTAGCAACCTGTCAGCTCTCAGTTTATACAACATCAGTTGCAGCTACACATTGAGTCTTAGACTAGTACATGTCACTATGAAATCCAAATACCTCTGAGAAAGGAATATTTGATTGACTTTCTAAGTAACCCAGACTTAAGTTTAAGTATGACAGGTGGATGGCATTTGAAAAGAAAGAATGTCTTCTCCAATGCTGAATAGCTCTTTGGTTTTGCTTTAGAGTTTAAGCTGTTGCTGATTTTGTATTTTTCATATGTGATGAAATTAAAATGTCATCAAATAGTTAGGGCTCCTCATTTTTTCAAGATTTATTATTATTATTATTATTCCTTCAAGAGTTTTAATTACTTTGGTATCATTTGAATTTTCCTGAACTAGAATGTATGTTTTGCTTTTATTTCTAGAAAATTTTTATTGAGTCCATTGGATTTTTCCATGAAAATTCTTTAAATGGACTTATTTAAAAAATTCTCACAATGCTGAATAAACCCAGTTCTTAACTTGGCCCCTTATTCCTCATACAGATTCATGCAATACGTTGTTTGGAAATTGGAAATGTCAGACATTTCAGAAGGATTTGTACCTGACATTTTCAAGAACAACAAAGTTCAGCTTAAAAAAAAAAAAATCAAAAACATGTTGTTCTGAAATGGCATCTGCCTTTAGAATGAAAGCATTTAGCTGCATCTGACATTGACCATTTGACATCCCCAAAACAATGAGCAAGTTTTCCCACGTGGGAGAAGCTCTTTAATCAATCATAACAGACCATATTTCTGTTTTGCTCTTCTCCCTTGTATATGATATCCATGTGGAGAATCTGTGCCCACAAGAAAAATGTAAGTGGCTAAGAAGACTGATGATCCAGGGGTAGGTGTCAATATTTTCTATACATTTTTTTAACTGTTGTTGTTGTTGTGTGCCGTCAAGTCGGACCCAACTCATAGCGACCCTTCCTTGGTTTTCCGAGGCAGTACCACTACGGAAGTAGATTGCCCCATCTTCCTTCTGAGGAATGGCTGGTGAGTTTGAACCACCAGCCTTCTGGTTAGCAGTCAAGTGCTTTAGGCACTACACTACCAGAGCTCCCTTTTTTTAACTATGAACAGCAATAAACAAAAGATTCTCTAAGAGGACCTTGCTTTTAAAATTCCCTTGGTGCTGACCAGTCTTTGAATTGAGGGCAAAGGAACTCAAATCCTGGTTTGACTTATCTGGGTTCTATTTGACCTTCGAACCCTGTCTATTTTCTTTCTTGACCAATTTTAGTACTCTGTTTATTAGACAGTAGACTTTAATTTTCTGTCTACTCCTCAAATCTGCCCTTCCTTTAAAAATGAACTGCTTTGAGACAGATTTTTCTAAGATATCTTTCTTTTGGGATAAGAAGTCTCAGTTTAGCTATTGTTTATATATATATATATATATATATCTTCTGAGATATAAAAAGAGAAGATTGAGAAAGCAAAGAAGCAACCCAGGACAGAGGAGGGAAGAAAGAGGCCATGCCCTATGAGATCTCCAAGGAACCAAGAAGCAGAAGCCAAAAAAGACAAGGGTCTTCCCCTACAGACAACAGAGAAGACTTCCCCTAGAACCACTGCCCTAAATTCAGACTTCTAGCCTCCTAAACTGTGAGAAAATAATTTGTTTGTTAAAGCCATCCACTTGTGGTATTTCTGTTATAGCAACACGAAATAACTAAGACTGCCGCCTTTGATCTACTCCTTACCCTTGATGAAAGACAGATCAAATGTCTTACCTGAGTAGTAGAACACTATAGCTAAGTGACAGAGAACAATAAATATTTTCTGTACGCCACTATTCTCAGTATTATGTAATTATCTTCCATTTTGTGGTCTACTGTAATAGGAGTTTTCTTGAGGGTGTGGTCTGCAAAGCTCTCACTCTCTTGATCTTGAATCCAACTTGTCATCATCTGACCTGCAGTTCTTGGGACATGAGCCAGCAGCCCATTGCTTGACCTGCACATTTTAGGTGTTTTCAGTTCCCAGAGCCCTGAGAGCCAGCACCTGATTTTGGATTCATTAGCCCCAGCAACCATGTGACTCAGGAGAAACTTCCAGCCCCCAGCCTGACATCTGAGCCACAGATTTGGGACTTGAAAGTCTCAACAATTGCATGAGCCATTTCCTTAAGATAAATCTCTCTATAACACAGACCAGAGTCCCATGAATCTGCAGAAAGTAGAAAAAAATCTTTTGCTCCTTTGAGGATAAAAAGTGTCCTAGGTTTCTTATCATGTTGACCAAACATGCAATCAAGATATATTGATTATTAATGATGAATGGAATGAGAAAAGTAGGAGAGAAAGAAGAATTACCAGTAGTTGGAAAATATTGCCTTGGTCATCGAAATGATGCTGGAGATTGCATGCAGCCTCACTAGATGAAATATACAAGAATCAGATCACCTACATCAGTGGAAAGAAGTGACAGAGAATCCCAATATCATTAGCCAAAACAAGGCCAGGAGCCAACTGTGGGTTACATCATCAATTGTTCATATGCAAGTTCAAGTTGAAGCTGAAGAGAATTAAAACAAGTCCATGACAGCCAAAATATGACCTTGATTATATCCCACTTGAATTTAGAGAGCATCTGAAGAACAGATTTAATGCATTAAACACCAATGACCAAAAACCAGAAGAATTGTGGGATGACAGCAAGGACTTCAGCAAAAGGTCATTAAAAAGACAGGAAAGGAAGAAAAGACCCAAATGGATGTCAGAGAGACTCGGAATCTTACTTTTGAATGAAGAGTAGCTAAGGAGAATGGAAGAAATGATGAGATAAAAGATCTGAACAAAGATTTTAAAGAGCAGCTCAAGAAGATAAAATCAATTATTATGATGAATTGTACAAAGACCCAGAGTTAGAAAACCAAAAAGGAAGAACATGTTCAGCTTTTCGGAATCTGAAAGAACTGAAGAAAAAAATCAAGCTTCAAGTTGCAATACTGAAAGATTCAATGGGAAAAATATTGACTGATGCAGAAAACATCAAAAGAAGATGGGAGGAATACACAGAGTCACTGTACCAAAAAGAATTGGTCAATGTTCATCAATTTAAGGAGGTGGCATATGATCAAGAACCAATGGTATTGAAGGAAGAAGTTGAAGCTGCACTGAAGGAACTGGCAAAAATTAAGGCTCCAGAAATTGAAGAAATACCCATTGAGATGTTTCAACAAACAGATGCCACACTAGAGGTACTCACTCGGTTATCCCAAGAGATTTGGAAGACAGTTACCTGACCAACTGACTGGAAGAGATCCATATTTGTGCCCATTCCAAAGAAAGGTGATCCCACAGAATGTGGAAATTATCGAGCAGTATCATTAATATTGCATACAGGCAAAATTTTACTGAAGAAAAGTCAAAACGGTTGCAGTAGTATACTGACAGAGAACTTACAAAAATGCAAGCTGGATTCAGAAGAGGATGTGTAACAAGGGATATCATTACTGGAGTCAGAGGATTTGGGCTGGAAGGAAAGAATACCAGAAAGATGTTTACTTGTGCTTTACTGACTATGGAAATGCATTCAACTGTGTGGATCATAACCAATTATGGATGACATTGAGAAGAATAAGAATGATGGAATATTTAATTATGCTCATGAGTAACATTTACATAGACCAGAAGGCTGTCTTCAAACAGAACAAGGGGATACTGCATGGTTTAAAATGAGGAAGGGAGTATGTCATGGTTGTGTCCATTCTCCATGTGCATGCTGAGCAAACAATGGGCTATATGAAAAAGAATGTAGCATCAGGACTGGAGGAAGACTCATTAACAACCTGTGATATGCAAATAACACAACCTTGCTTGCTGAAGTGAAGATAACTTGAAGCACTTACTGATGAAGATTAAAGACTACAGTCTGCAGTGTGGATTACACCTCAACATAAAGAAAATAAAAAATCCTCACAACTGGGACAATCAGAAGCATCACAATAAATGGAGAAAAGACTGAAGTTGTCAAGGATTTCATATTACATGGATACACAATCAATACCAATGGACAGAGCAGTCAAGAAATCAGACATGTTGCACTGGGCAAATCTGCTGCAAAATCCTCTTCAAAGTGTTAACAACCGAAGATATGTCTTTGAAGACTAAGGTGCACATGACTGAAGTCATGCTATTTTCTTTCTTTCTTTCTTTTTTTTTTTTTTAACCTCTCAATACATGTTTATGGAAAGGCAAATATTGATTACATGATATGTTGTACATTTTTTAAAATTGTGCTTTAGGTGCAAGTTTACAGAGTAGAGTTTGTTTTACAGTCAACATTTCATGTACATTTGGTTCACTCCCTAATTATCATCCTCAACCTTAACCGACTCTCCTCCTCTCCCTTCCCAGTAACCCTCACCTCCCTGTGCCCTACTTAGTTATTTATTCCTGTGTGTCCTTTTTTTCCTCCATGTGAATGTTGCCCCTCTGTTGTCTCATGGACAATTTCTCCAAGGGATGTATCTCCGTAGAGTAGGTGGGTGCATCATCCTGGGTTGAGTGTTATGCATGTATGTCTTATTTACTATTGGGCTGAAAGCCAGCCCTTGGGAGTGAGTTTTATTCCAGGTCCGAAGTGTATTCCAGGGCCATAGTTTTGGAGGTCCCACCAGACTCCATCCAACCAGTAATTCTGGTCATTACTGTGTGTTTGAATTTTGTTCCATGTTTTTCCTCCCACACTATCCAGGATCTCCAGTTTTGATCCTTTCCTGAGTGGCTGGCATTGGTAGCTAGGCACCATCTAGTTCTTCTGGTCTCAAGGTCCTAGGCCTGATGCTTTCCAAA
>NW_006921684.1:2495568-2497834 GCF_000298275.1 Orycteropus afer afer
TATTCCAGGGCCATAGTTTTGGAGGTCCCACCAGACTCCATCCAACCAGTAATTCTGGTCATTACTGTGTGTTTGAATTTTGTTCCATGTTTTTCCTCCCACACTATCCAGGATCTCCAGTTTTGATCCTTTCCTGAGTGGCTGGCATTGGTAGCTAGGCACCATCTAGTTCTTCTGGTCTCAAGGTCCTAGGCCTGATGCTTTCCAAACGCCCTTGTTTGTTTGTTTTTTTCACTCTTCTTTGCTTCTGGTGATAGAAGACTATTAGCTGCATCTCAGATGGCTGATCAAAAGCTTTTAAGACTCCAGTTGCTACTCACCAAAGTAGGTTTTGGAACAAGATTTTTATGTATTTTGTTGTGCCAATTGAGTCTGGTGTCCCCCAAAACTGTGAAACTGAGTTGGCAGATCCAGTGTATCTTTCACACACAGTGCCTGGACCTCTATCAGTGATTGCTCCATGCTCGTCTTCTGTTGCTTCTGTAATGATTGCCGGTATTTTATTTCACTGGTATCTGTGTACGATTAGCCTCAGCTGAATCTATCTTCGTTCTGGAGTACAATCCTATTCACTGACTCCCATATGATCTCAGTTATCTACGTGGTTATGTGTAGCCTAGTGTTTGGTGTTAATGGTAATGCAGTATTGTGGATATACTGATAGTAGCCTGTCGTGTATATCTTATGTACACAATTTGGTGTCCTCCCTTTCCCCAATGTTATCATGCTGGTCACAGACTCTTTCCATACTATCCCTCCCCTTACCCAACCCAACTAGTCTGAAATTATCCCTCTCCTTCCCTCCCATCCCCGGTAACCTACAAAGTGTGTTCCCTTCCTTAACCAAACCCTTCCTTATCTTTTTACAGTAATGGGCTCATACAATATTTGTCCCTCTGCTATTGACTTATTTCACTCAGCATAATGTCCTCCAGGTTGATCCACATTATGAGACGATTCACATATCCTTCATTATTCTTTAACGTAGCATAGTATTCCATTGTGCGAATGTACCATTGTTTGGTTATCCATTCATCTATTGATGGGCATTTAGGTTGTTTCCATCTCTTTGCTACAGTGAATTGTGCTGCGATGAACATGGGTATGCATATGTCTTGTTTGTGTCCTGTCTCTCACCTCTTTAGGATATATTCCCAGTAACGGAATGCTGGTTCAGATGGTATTTCTATTTTCAGTTTTTTAAGGAAATATCATACCATTTGCCACAATGGTTGTACCATTTCATGGTCCCACAAACCCATGCTATTTTCAATAGCCTCATATGCATGTGAAATCTGGACATGATAAGGAAGATTAAAGAAGAGTTGATTCTTTTGAGTTGTGGTATTGGCAAAGAATACTGAAAGTATCATGGACGGCCAGGAGAACTAACAAATTTGTCCTGGAAAAAGCATAGCTAGAATGCTCCTTGGAAGCGAGAATGGCCAGACTTTGTCTCACCTATGTTGGTCATTGTATCAGGCTGGGTTCTCTAGAGAAGCAAAACCAGTAAAGCTTATATATACATATAGAGAAAGAGAAATTTATCTTAAGAAAATGGCTCACACACTTATAGAAGCAGGCAAGTCCCAAGTTCTTGGATCAAATGTCAAGCTGGAGGCTTTTCCCAATGCACGCAGCTGCAGAGGCTGATGAGCTCAAGGGTGGCAGGCAGTATACTGGCTGTTGACTCCAACAAATGACAAATCCAAGATCTCCAGGAAGAATGGTGGATTTTTCACTCACAGACAGTTGTAAGCAACACAACAGGATCCCGATCCACAGGCAAGTGTCTCTTTTTCTAGGAAGTCCATAAATATATTGGAAGCAGTCCGGACCCCTAGGGAAACTTCCTTCAATGGATTGGCTGCTCAAAACATATACATCTGATCCCATCATGGGAATAACCCACATCACAATTGCTTAAAGCACACAGAATTGTGGTCCAGCCAAGTTGACACACTGTTCCAACAACCACAGTCCACCCCTTGTCAACTTGGCAGTTGTACACATCTTTTTAACCATATGTTGTTTTTGTTGTGGTTATATGCCATTGAGTTGGACCCAACTCATAGTGACCCCTCCTTGGGTTTCCAAGGCAGTTTCACTACAGAAGTAGATTGCTCCATCTTCCTTCTGAGGAGTGGCTGGTGGGTTTGAACCGCCAGCCCTCTGGTTAGCAGTCAAGTGCCTTAGGCACTATGCTACCAGAGCTCCTTTTAACCATATACAATCTCTAAATAAGGACAATTTTAAAGTCATATTT
>NW_006921684.1:2498194-2509395 GCF_000298275.1 Orycteropus afer afer
ATCTCCTGTATTCCAAACATAGTCTTCTTTACCTCCATTATGTAATGTCAGTCCAACTTCCCCTTGGTAATCAGGATCTATCACACCAGATAGTATAGTAATGCCCGTCTTTGTCTGTTAATCCAGAGGCATGGGAAGCCAAAATGGCTGGGTGGCATTCTTAACTTCCGGTTCAAAGTAATCAGTATTGTGTCTCCAGATGGGAGTGTTCCTCCCTTTGGGAGTAAGATCTCTAGACCCAGAGAACATAGGGTAGCAGGGACAGGAAGCAAAAATTTTTTGATTGGGTCACTAGGGGTAATAGTGAGTGGTACCACTCCTGTTTCCACCCCTGGGTTCCTAGTCCTATGAATCCTGGCTATTGGAAAAACAGCACCATATATTGGACACTGGTTTAGAGCATATACAGCCTCCTGGAGAACATTTCCCCAACCCTTTATGGTATTACCACCTAGCGGGCACCATAATTGTGTTTTCAGTAGGTCATTCTATCATTCTATCAAGCCAGCTACTTCTGGATGATGGGGAACATAGTAAGACCAGTGAATTCCATGAGCATAGGCCCATTACTGCACTTCATTTGCTGTGAAGTGAGTCCCTTGATCTGAAGCAATGCTGTGTGGGATACCATGACAGTGGATAAGGTATTCTGTAAGTCCACAGATGGTAGTTTTGGCAGAAGCATTGTATGCAGGGAATGTGAATCCATATCCAGAATAAGTATCTATTGCAATAAGAACAAAACACTGTCCTTTCCATGATGGAAGTGGTCCAATGTGCTCAACCTGTCACCAGGTTGCTCGCTGATCACCCTGAAGATTGGTTCCATATTGTGAACTCAGTGTTGGTCTCTGCTGCTGGCAGATTGGGCACTCAGCAGTGGTGGAAGCCAAATCAGCCTTGGTAAGTGGAAGTCTATGTTGCTGAGCCCATGCATACCCTCCATCCCTGCCACCATGGCCACTTTGTTTATGAGCTCATTGAGCAATGACAGGGGTAGCTGGGGAAAAAGGATGGCTGGTTTCCACTGAATGTGTTATCCTATCCACCTGATTGTTAAAGTTCTCCTCTGCTAAGGTCACTTTTCAGGGGGCATTAACGTGAGATACAAATATCATTACTCCTCTGGCCCATTCAGAGAGATCTGTCCACATACATCTTCCCCCGACATCCTTGTCACCAGTTTTCCAATCATGGTCCTTCCAAGTCCCAGACGATGAAGCCAAGCCATCAGACACAGCCTATGAATCCATATACAATCACACATCTGACCATTTCTTGTTCCATGCAAAGTGAACAGTCAGTTGGACGGCTAGACGTTCTAACCACTGGGAGAATTTCCCTTCACCACTGTTCTTTTAGGAAGTCCCAGAAAGAGGCTGCAGTGCTGCTGTTGTCCACTTTCGAGTGGTGCCTGCCTATCATTCAGAACTATCTGTAAACAAGGCATAAGTTTTCTCTTCCTCAGTCAACTGATCGTAAGGAACTCCCCCTGAGGCCATAGGTGAAGACTGGGAGAGGGAAGGTAATGTGACTGGAGTGGAGACCATAGACATTTGGGCTACTTCCTCATGCAACTTACTTGTGCCTTCAGGTCCTGCTTGAGCCCGATCTCTGATATATCACTTCCATTTAATGATGGAGTGCTGCTGTGCAACTCCAACTTTATGATTCTGTGAGTCAGACAGCACCCAGTTCATGATGGGCAGCTCAAGCCTCATGGTGACTTGGTGGCCCATGGTTAGACATTCAGTCCCTACTAAAGCCCAGTAACAAGCCAAAAGCTGTTTCTCAAAAGGAGAGTAGTTATCTGCAGAGGATGGCAGGGTTTTGCTGCAAAATCCCAAGGGTCTGCATTGCACTTTACCAATAGGGACCTGCCAAAGACTCCAAGCAGCATCTCTATCTACTAAAGACACTTCAAGCACCATCCATTGGATCAGCCGGATCATATGGCTCAAGTGGCAGTGCAGCTTGCAAGGCAGCCTGAACCTGCTACAGAGCCTTCTGTTGTTCTTGCCCCACTCAAAACTATCAGCTTTCTGAGTCACTTGATAAATAGGCCAAAGCAACATACCCAAATGAGGGATATGTTGCCTCCAAAATCCAAAGAGTCCTAGCAGACGTTGCACCTCCTTTTTAGTTGTGGGGGAAGCTAGATACAATAACTTATCCTTATAACTTAGTAGGAAGATCTCAACATGCCCCACACCACCGTACCCCTAGAAATTTCACTGAGGTGGAAGGTGCCTGAATTTTTGTAGGGTTAAATTCCCATCCTCTAGCATGCAGATGTCTCAGCAATAAGTCTAGAGTCATCGATACTTCCTCCTTACTAAATCCAATCAGCATAACATCATCAATATAATGGACCAGGGTGATGTCTTGTGGAATGGAAAGGCAGTCAAGATCCCTATGGACTAAATTATGACATAGAGCTGGGGAGTTGATACACCTCTGAGGAAGCACTGTGAAAGTATATTGTTGGCCTTGCCAGCTGAAGGCAAACTGCTTCTGATGGGTCCTTTGAAAATGGTATTGAAAAAAGACATTGGCCAGATCAATAGCTGCATACCAAGTACCAGGAGTTGTACTAATTTGCTCAAGCAATGAAACCACATCAGGAGTAGCAGCTGTGATTGGAATCACCACCTGATTAAGTTTACAGTAAACTACTGTCATTCTCCAAGATCCATCTGTTTTTTGCACAGGCCAAACAGGTGAATTAAATGGGGATGTGGTGGGAATCACCATCCCTGCATCCTTCAAGTCCTTGATGGTGGCAGTAATCTCTGCAAACCCTCCAGGGATGCATTATTGCTTTTGGTTTACTATTTTTGTAGGTAGAGGCAATTCTAATGGCTTCCACTTGGCTTTTCCTACCATAATAGCCCTTACAACACATGCCAGGGACCCAGTGTGGGAATTCTGCCAATTGCTAAGTATATCTTTTCAAATTATGCACTCTGTAACTGGGGAAATCACTACAGAATGGGTTCAGGGACCCACTGGATCCACTGTGGGACTAAGACTCCATCAATAACTTGACCTCCATATGCCCCCACTCTGACTGATGGGTCACAGTGATGCTTTGAGTCTCCTGGAATTAGTGGCAGTTCAGAGCCAATGTTGGATAATCCTTGAAAAGTCTGATTATTTCCCATTCCCCAATGAACAGTCACTCTTGTAAAAAGCCTCAGATCCCTTTGGGGAAGGCTGGGAGAAAGATTGACATTATAAATTTTGGTCAATGTAATGGGGTCCTTCCTTAAGGGGACCTGGCCTCCCCTTCATTCAAGGAGTTGTGGGTCTGTAAACTAACTCAAGTCTGGGAATTGATTGAGAGGCCATGACTCTATTCTGGCAATTCAATCTAGGCTGCTGTTCATGTAACCTAGAATTCTGTCTATACAGATCAAGTAAATATTTAGTAGGTTTGCCATATATTTCATTACTAGAAACACCATGCCTACATACCAATGCCATAATTCCACATGAGTCAGACTATTCTGATTACTGTTCTGACTCTGCTGTCCATTATGGTACCCACGCCCACCTTGTCTTTGTCGATTAACTGCTGTCACTTGGCCCTTACAACCATGGGTTCAATCAGCCCCGTCGTAGTTAAGTGTCTTAGTTCAATTAGGGCAGTTCCCACTGTCAAATGTGGCTTACACAAAATAGCAATCACAGCAGTCTTCAAGGATGCTGGGGCTCCCTTCACAAATTTATTCCTCACCACACTGGTGAAAGGCATGTCCTCTGGACTCTTCATTTCTGGCTCTAGGGGTCTAATCTGATAAATCCATTCTAACAGGTCAATTTCCCTAAGCTTCTGGATACCTTTTTCTGGTACTTAAGGTCTGGTACTTCACCTTGACTTAAGGTAGGCCACTGCATAATCAATGCTTCAGTAAGCCAACCAAATAAACTATTAGATCCTTTCCTAACCTCTCAAGCTGAAACATTGAAAGAAGAATCTGTACTTAGTAGACCTAAATCAATAAACTCAGACTGATCCAATGCTACATTCTTTGCACCATTATCCCAAACCCTCAGTGGCCATTCCCATACATATTCTCCAGGTTTCTGTCTCTACATGTTAGCTAAATCAAGTAATCTTTTCAGGTGTAGCATACCATTTACTCAGTCACATTTTGTATTTCACCTTTGGGGGCTCACTTGGACTTATCTTTAGTTATAGGTCTAGCAGCAACAATGGGTGGTTGGGAAAGTTCCTGAGCACATTCAGCAATGTCTTCCATGACCTCTGCATCAGGCAATGACCCGGCAAGAACAGGAGAGTTAATCCCATCAAACTGAGGTGGAAGGGATAATGGTTTTATAGTAATCCCTTCAGATAGGAGAGATTCAACAGAATTTACATGCTCCATATCCTGAGCTTCCTAACTATCTTCCCATATGTCCCCATACCAGGTTTCAGAATCCCATTTTTTCCCAATCAATGCCCTCACTTTAACTTCAGACACCATTCTGGGTTGGTAATTTAATTGGTGTTGTAATTCAGCCATGCTTACAATAAGACTCTGGGTTTGGTTTTCAGCAATATCAGCTCTGTTAACAGAAGAAATAAGGCTTTCTTTCAGAGCACAACTGGAAACACTGAGGTCTTTTATGCGGTGCTTAAACTGTGACTCAGCAGCCCTGAACTTATCTTGCTCTTTCACCACTTTGTCTAGCATAAGTAGGACCAACCAACCAGCCTCCTTATACTCCTCATGCTGACATAATTGCAGAAAATTATCAAATATATGATCACACAGAGCCTCACTTCTCAAAAGTATTTGATCTATCAGTGGTGCTATTTTGCATATTAATGTTGCCACCTCATGCCACAGATTAGCAGGGCCCTTTTACTAACGGAGTTAAGGTCAACAGTGCCTTTATGATTAATCAAATTGGAGAACCAAAACAGAATTGGTGAGAACCAATTTAGGAAGCCCATTCTTATTATTTTGTCTCTCTAGAACTACTCCTGGTACCAAATGTGTTAGGCTGTGTTCTCTAGAAAAGTAAAACCAGTAAAGCTTATATAGAGACAGAGAGAAAGAGAAATTTATCTTAGGAAAATGGCTCACACACTTATAGAATCTGGCAATTCCCAAATTCTTGGATCAAATGTCAAGTTGGAGGCTTTTCGCAACTCATGCAGCTGCAGGGGCTGATGAGCTCAAGGTTGGCAGGCAGTATACTGGCTGTTGACTCCAATGAATGGCGAATCCAAGATCTCTAGTCTGAATGGTGGATTGTTCGCTCATGGACAGTTGTAGGCAGCACAGCAGGATCCTGGTCCACAAAAGAGTGTCTGTTTTCCCATGATGTCCATAGAAGTATTGGAAGCAGGCAAACCCCTAGGGAAACTCCATTTCAACAGATTGGCTGCTGAAAACATATACATCCAATCCCATCATGGGAATAACCCACATCACAAGTGCTTAAAGCACACAGAATTGTGGTCCAGCCAAGTTGACACACAGTTCCAACTATCACAGTCATCTTGTTAGAATGGACCATTCCCTACAGTAGGATATCATGCTTGGTAAAGTGGAGGGTCAATGAAAAAGGAGAAGACCCTCAACATGATGTACTGACACAGTGGCTGCAATGATGGGCTCAGGTATAACAAGGATTGTGAGGCTGAAGCAGGACTAGGCTGTGTTTCATTCTGTTTTACACAGGGTTCTATGAGTCAAAGCCAATGTGATGGCACAAATAACAACAAGTCCTTACCCTAATCTTTTGAAATATAGATGTGTCTTTCCAAGGACCAGATAAACCCTATGTGTCTCTAAGGCCTAGGCTTCATACCTAGAGGAGTTAGCATCTCATTCTTCCTCGTACCTTGGGAGCTTAACCTACTGACCTAATTCAGGCTGTAACCATTGGCCTTCTTGGGAAGATAAGTTTTAGTATCCTTTTGCATCAGAGCAATTAACTACACAGATGGCTACAGATCTAATCCTTATGGTATGTGAAGAGTCTCTGTAGACCAGGGGTTTTCACAGGAGCACTGAGAGAAGTCTCATTTTCCCACAAGAGTCTGAATATATAAAACATAATATATGCTTCTTATATAAATATTAATGAAATAATAGAAAGTAATTAAGTAGAAAAGGATACTTATAGATAAATTTGTATATCAACGTGGCTGGGCCTGGTTGAGTGGCTGGGCAGCTGGTGGTAGTTATTCCCCATGATGAGACTGGCAATCAATTCCATGGTGGGACCTACCACAAGCAGTACTCAGATGTGGTCTGTGTATATAAGAAGCAGCTTTGGGAATGGTCTCTAGCTTATGGCATGCTTGGACCTTGCATGTAGTCATGTCATTGTTCAGCAGCCTGCCATGCTCTGCCAACCTTGGGACTTACAATGAACTTGAATTAACGGCCTGCCTTGTGGTTTGGTAACACCGGGACCATGCCTTTTTATTTGTCAACCTTGGGCTTGTCAGCCTCAGCAGCCAGTAGCTGTCTGAGTGAAGAAACACCTCTAGCTCCAGTGCACCGGGAGCGGGAGGCAGAGCTAGACCTCAAGGTTGAGAGGCTTTCACCCAGCCCCTAGAGCCTGGCACTTTGATCTTGGATTAAAGCCTCCAAACTGTAAGAGAATAATATCCTGTTTGTTAAGACCATCCCATTTGTGGTATATTCTTGTCAGAGCAGCTCTAGGTAACCAGGACAAATATAGTGCTGGAATATGAGCACCCCAGGTTGAAAAGCAATCAAAATACAGAGTGGCCACAACAATTGACTCAAGCATACCAATGATTGTGAAGATACCACAGGAGTGGGCAATGTTTGATTCTGTCCTGCTGGGTCACCATAAGTCAGAGCTGATTCAACAGCAACTAACAATTACACATGAAATCAACTGTGATGAAATCTCATAAACATATCATTGGCAATATAGTAAAATGTAAAAAATACAACATAATCTTATTTACATACAAACAAAAACAACCAAAATAAGCATTATCTTATTTAGATATATGTAAATATATGATGAGGTTATAAATAAAAGCAAAGGAATGACACTCACAAATTCTACCATAGACCTAGCAATGACCTTGGGTAAAGAGGCAAAGGAATCAGAGTGATAGACATAGGCAGCTTTGAGAGATGCTACATTTCTCAACTGGGTGGTAAGTACACTGGTACTCATTTTATTAGCATGCCCTACAACCTATATATACACAATAGATCATTTCCTACAACCTATATATACACAATATATCATTTTATGTGTAAAATAGTCCAAAATAAAAAAGACATTTGTATGAAAAACAGAAAGGAGGGAGAAGAGGAGAAAGGATGGAAGGGAGGAGGGGGAGGGAGAAGGGGAGAGGGAAAGGAAAAGGGAAAAAAATGAGTCCTTCCCTAAAACTTCCCTGTAAAATAATAATAATAATAAACCCTATGGAGCACAGATGGAGTCACTCAGAGTGAACTCAGCAGTGGAAAAAAAAAAGTCATTGGCAGGGTGGAAATGGAAGAGCAAAACAACTACACATGTACACATACATACACACACACTCACACAAACCTTTATATTCTATAATGTACTAACTTTGGCAATTTAAGTAAATTCTCTAACAAAATGTGCAATTTCATATATATTTCTTGCCAAAAAGTTAAAAGAGATCTTAGCCTTGGCATTAGCATAAACAATAACACAATTTAAATACTGCCAAAAGTAGCTTAAATATGAAGAAATGTTTGTGATCATTAGCCATTAGAGAGAGAAAAATCAAAACAATAATGAGATACCATCTCACCCTAGTAATAATAGCAAAGTTAAACAAGATAGAAAATAGCAAATGCTGGTGAGGATGTGGAGAGATTGGGACTCTCATGCATTGCAGGTGGGACTGTAAAATGATACAACCACTGTAGAAATTAGTATGGCAATTCCTTAAAAAGTTGGAATTAGAAATACCATTTGATCCAGCAATACCATTACTAGGTATATATCCTAGAGAACTCAGAGCCAGGACACAAACAGATATATGCACATCCATGTTCATTGCAGCATTATTCACCATAGCAAAGAGATGGAGGAATGGATAACCATCATTGGAGGTATGGATAACCATCAATGGAAAAATGGATAACCAAACTATGGCACATACACATAATGGAATACTATGCAACACTGAAAAATAATGTAGAATCTATATAACATGGATGAACTTGGAGGACATTATGCTGAGTGAAATAAGTCAATCACAGAAAGACAAATATGGTATTAGTCCACTATTGTAAAAGATCAAGGCAAGGTTTATCTATGGAAAGATATTTTCTTTTTGGTTACTAGGGATAGAAGGCAAGAGGAGGGAAAATTGCTAGACAGGTAAGAGACAAGTATTGATTTGGGTGAACGGAAAGGCAATATACTGAAAGTGAATAACCAACATAACAACACTAAGTAAAAGGGAGACACAGGAGGTGCACAAGAGGTACAGACAATAAAGACAACCACATTATACGTACACAATACTGGTATCAGTAATAAATGTTATCAGTAATAACAAACATTAATCTATGGGTAGATACATAGGTAAATAGGCTGAATGATCAGGTATGTCTGGGGGAAAGGGAATAAAGAAAAAAGTAACTTTAAAAATAGTATGCAAGTTACATACACACATACAAAAACTCACTGCCGTCAAGTTAGCTTCAACTCATAGCAACCCCTCCTTGGGTTTCTGAGGCAGTATCTCTACGGAAGTAGATTGCCCAATCTTTCTTCCGAGCAGTGGCTGGTGGATTTGAACCACCAGCCTTCTGGTTAGCAGTCACATGCCTTAGGCACTTTGCTACCAGAACAGTATTACAACCAGAACAAAATATAGACTATGAAGGACCTCTTCATAAAATTATCTTATTTCTAAAAGCATTTCATCTTGGTTTTAAATACAAAGAGCAAAGATTTGTCTCTTAGACATCACTCCCTCACACCATATTTTCCCCACTGCCGTTAAACTTCAAAAAAAAAAAAAATCAAACCCATTGCTGTTGAGTTGATTCCGACTCACAGTGACCCCCTTTGGATTTCCAAGGCAGTAAAACTTTATGGAAGTAGATTGCCCAGTCTTGCTTTTACAGAGTGGCTGGTGGGTTTGAACCATCAACCTTCTGGATAGCAGTCAAATGCCTTAGGCACTGTGCTACCAGAGCTCCTTGCTAATGTTCCATGTAATACAAATTAAATGCATTTGTTTAACTAATTTAAGCATAACATAATTTAAAACAGTCTTAATTCTCTCTTCACTTAAAAACAGAATATGAAAGTAAATTGCTAGTAGTAAAACTTTACAGTAGATTGCAGTGTTGACACTAGTGTTAGTGGCTCTAGAGTTGGTGTCACTCAGTGTGGTAACTCATGATGTCAACCCCTCAACCACATAGACTTCCACATATACCAGACCATACACAATCCTTAGTTATGTTTATTATCAATTTTAATCATAGAATAATGTGAGGGATATGAATACAAACAAAAAAATTGTTTTATAAAATCTTTCTATGCTGAATTACATTATTAATTACAACATTATTAGTAACTAAAAGGAAGGCTTTTTAAATTTTTCTTCTTCTTTTCCTTTAATTTCAATTTCATTCTCAAAAAGTTATTGATAGGACTTCCACTAAGATGGAGGAATAGGCAAGTGACGCAGACCGTCTTCAACAAAGAAAAGAAAAACCAATTGACAGAGATACAGAAGATAATCCCAGAGCCCTGAGCTTTGAAAGGAACTATATAGAAGTGGATTAGGCACCAACTAGTGGAAAAACCTGAACAAAAACAGTGAGTACAGAGACGATCAGAGCTGCGGACTGTCAGCTACTCTGACAGGACCAACAGCCTGAATATTTCCAAGTGGTGTTGGGACCTGAGAATTGACCTAAAGATCAACCCTGGTCACCAAGGCCTACAGGGACGACTGCACTGGTGGCCTATGACTAGGAAGGGAAACAGCAAGAAGGGATACAACCTGAGCTGTTTACTTTCTGCTGTCTAGAGGGGGCAGCCGTTTTCATTGTTTACACGCAGCAAACATTTTGGATATTTAAAGTGTGATTGAGGGCACAGCCATTTTGAATGTTTATAAGCAGTAGCCACTTTAGATATTTAAAGTGACCGAAGGCGCAGCCATTTTGAATGTTTGCAATGTTTACAAACAGTGGCCATTTTGGATATTTAAATTGACCAAGGACACAGTCATTTTGAATCTTTACAAGTGGCAACCATTTTGGATATTAAAGTGATAGCATTCTCATTTGGATTCCAGGAACCTAAGAATAGGCTCTGTTTGCCAAGGTCGGCAGGGGCATACAAGAGACTGACAACAGGAAAGGAGACAGGTGATGAGGGTATAAGTGCTGTCAACTAGTGAACAGAGAAGCACAGCACAGTACCCTGATTGCGTAGATAACATACAAACAAAACAAAGAAAATGAAAATCGTGGGAAAGTCACTCCAACATACAATTACCAATTAAATATAAACAAAAACTTCACAATGCTTCAGAGACAACAGAGCATCACAGTCCACACAAAGAAGCAAGATAAAGTAGGAGAACAAGGGACCAGGATACAAACCCAAAACACATCCCTGAGGAAGATGCAGCATTGGAATTCCCTGATAAGGAATTCAAAAGAATTATATTTAGGTATCTTCAAAGGATTGAGAGTCAGACCAAGGAATACACAGACAAAACCCTGGAAGAATTTTGGAAGAAAATACAAGAACAAAATGACAAAATCAATGAAAAATTAGAAATGATTCTAAATCTACAGATAGAAATCCAGAAGATTAAGACTAAATTATCAGAAATAGATAACACATTGAAAGGGCAAAGGAGTAGAACTGATACAATGGAAGATAGAATTAATGAGATTGAATACAAATACCTGAATATTTCTTCGGAAAGGGTTAAATCAGAAAAATGATCAAAACAAAATGAAGAAAGCCTAAGGTTCATGTGGGATACCATCAAAAGGAATAAACTATGTGTCATTGGAATGCCAAAACAAGAAGAGAATAATAAAAGCACTGAGTAAGTTGTCCAAGATTTGTTGGAGGAGAACTTCCCTGATATGATGAAAGATGAGAATATATCCATTCAGAAGTCCAACGAACCCCAGACAGGGTAGATCTCAAAAGAAAATCACCAA
>NW_006921684.1:2509985-2510561 GCF_000298275.1 Orycteropus afer afer
TGGGAACAACCACACAGAACTGGGGTCCAGCCAAGTTGACACACAGCTCCAACTATCACAGATGGTATATATAAATCCCTGAAAGAGAAAAATTTACGACCAAAAGAATTATGTACCCAGCAAAACCGTCCCTCAAATATGATGGTGAAATTAGAACATTTCCAGATAAGCAGAAATTAAGGGAATTTGTCAAAACCAGACCAACCTTACAAGAGATGCTAAAGGAAGTCCTTTGGACAGAGAAGAAGCAACAGACAACAATAACTGACCATTAACACACATGTTGATATAACCCAGAAACCAACCAGCTATGGAAGTATCCAAAGTAAATAAGCTAAAAGATTGAAAACAGGGAACCAGAGACATCAATTGACAAATGAGGACAACTACAAACCAAAAAGATGGAAAAAACTGTGTCATTACAGACCTTCTAGATGGTAGGGATGTTAACACAACTACAAGATAGAATGGACTGTTCTAAATTTGAGAAGAAAACTATAAATCACATGGTAACCTCAAAGAAAAATTATAAACCTTCACATCAAAATAAAAAAGAAGACCAGCACAAATATTTAG
>NW_006921684.1:2511718-2521813 GCF_000298275.1 Orycteropus afer afer
CCAGTCTTCCTTCTGAGGAGTGGCTGGTGGGTTTGAACTGCCAGCCTTCTGGTTAGCAGTCAAATATCTTATAATGACAGCTCTGACCAGAGTACATTAGAAGGTTCAAAAAGTAAATTAGCACAGAGTTTTAGCCTTGTGGATATATTGCTAGAAGTAAATTAGGCTTATGAAAAATGTTTGTTGTTATAGCTAATTACAGAGATATTTTAATAAAAATAATAAATTTCTGCTGAAACACTGCACAGAAATTTTATAGACAGTCATTTTCATGTCACCGCCTTTTACGGTACCACCCAATGAGGTCTGTACTACTCATACCCCCATAGTGATGTGGCAGGTGGCTTGAGAACTTAATTATAAAATCATATTTCATAGAAAAACCTAATTGACTTTTTAGTCAATACTTGCTTATTGCAGGATAGCTCAGAAATAGCCCCATTTTTATTGATTTGAAAAAGGCAGTTTTTCATTGTACTGAGTTTTGTGTTCAGAAAAGAGGACAGGAAAGGCATAATTTTGAGCTGTCAAGCTTAACACATATGTATAGAATAAATATGATCATGGCAGAATTCAAAGTGCTGAATATCAAACTAAGGATCTCATACAAATGATGGTCAAAATTGTAAGGGAGTATCTCCGCTTTCCTCTCTATTGGAGAAACAGGACCCACACACAGCATTAAAAGACATTTACACAACATATATCATTAAAGATGCTTTTTATGAGGATTACTGAAATATGAAACTTGTCTTTATTACACATACCTCAACATTTTCACATCACTATCTTAAAAAAGGAAATAAGAGGGGTAAAGGCAAAGTCATAATTCCATATTCTTTGAAGACTATTTAGAAAAATAGCTGAGTCCTAGAAACCTTTAAGTCATCATTCCTCTCCTAGCAAAGTCACTTTAAGGATAACACTCTTTGCATTCTTCTGAAAATAGGATTGCCAGGGGGACCCATACCCAATACCCATACCATAAAATTCAACAGACCAATGAAACAGAGCACTACAGTCTGTGTAAAGGGGAGTTGCTTTCCACAGGTTGCTGAAAAACAAAACAGAAGAGCTTACCTTTATGGTGGTTTGCACTGGATACAACTTTCCCCCACAAGGTTACAATAAATATTATTATTAGCAGTTTTCCTTTTGTTGCTTTCTGTAAGTATCTCTTACTCATCCTGAAAAAAAAAAAAAAAAGACTAAGTATGTGAAACCATTGCTTTCCATTGTAATTGTGTTATATTTAAATCCTTCCATGGCATCTTGCAAACACATTAAACAGGGCTTCAAACTGGTTCGAACCAATTCAGTCATAGCCAATGAAGCAAAACCAGAACAGACTCAATTTTTTTTTTTTTTTTAATTTGGGCGATCCAGAACAATAGTGGAATGGGAAAAATTACAAGTTGAAGCTCTGGAATGGGAAACTTGGAAGAGGTGTAATGAGCACTTTCAGGAGTCTGATGCATTAGACTGAATTATTGGCAAGATTGTGGAGAGCAGCACACAGTCAAAGTGGTGTCAAACATGCAGCTTTCTGAATTCCCTTGTATATACCTTGTTTCTGAATGTCCCAGCTTCCCAAAGAAATTCTCTTCCAGGTTCCTTGACCTTAGCCTAAACTTTCTATCGTGTGTGTTCATGTCCCTCTCTTGCCTCAGGCAGCTAGAGTCCACCATTCCTAGAGACTCTATAGGGCAGAGAAGAACTGCCCCATAGGATTTCCTAGGCTGTAATTACTCACAGAAGCAGACTGCATCATCTTTCTCCTGCAGAGCACCTAGTAGATTAGAACTATTGACCTTTTCATTATCAGCTCCCTGCTTCAACCACTGTACCACCAGAGTGGCTTTTGACACTACACATAGTAATGGTTAACATTTATTGACTATTTTTATCTATTATCAACACTATGCACAGTAGATAATAACTGTTTGATAAATGTTGGCTGTTGCTGTGATGATTACTCAGACTGGCATTGCCCTAAGTGTATTCTTGGAATATATGTATTCATGGAATGTTAATGCAGTACTAGTGAAAAACAAAGTAGGCAAATATAATCTGTAAAATGCTGGGTTGAGCAAATTTAAATGGGATTTTAAAACAACAGACATATATACCATGCAGAATTCTCCTTTCTCTACAGAGTAACACCAGGCACTAGTGCCCTCAGGAATCCTCTTAGAGAAACCCTGAGCTATAACAATAATCAAGTTTAGTATCCTCTTTCTGGAAATACCAAATGCCTATTATATAATCTGGCATTGTATTGCTATTTCCTCTCATCACTCTTACTTCTAGTATTTACTACTAGTATTTCTTTTTATAATCAGATCTTCCTCTTTCTTCCCCATTTTATCAACAATCCTGCCTCCCCTTCTACACCTAATTCCTGACAACCACACTGTACTGTATATTGTATAGCAGAATGAAGAGTTTAGAAAAGCTTATCTGACAAGAAGAGCTGCTTAGCATAATTCTTGATAACAGCTTTTCCATAGCAACTAGCCTTGGCTACAAGGTCAGTGGCCTATCATATTTTCCATACCACTGTGCATCCACCAAATGGGATGACAGAGCTGACAGCTGGTCAGACTGATAACTAGACATATGGAAACTGAAACACCCACAAAGTCATCAAGCTGTCAAACTAAAGAAAGAAAGAAGAATTCAGGTCAACATTTGGAAGGCTGTAAAGACCCCTATCTTGTCCCTCTCATACCACTCCACTCCCATCTAGTCAATTACCATGTTCTGTCAATACTATCCCATGAATATCTTTTAAACACACATACGCTTACTTTAATCCCTACTTCAATGCCATGTTTCAGCCCACCAGAATTTCTTACTGGCCACAGCCTCATTGGATTTCCTGCCCTCAATATTGCCCTCCTCTGGATCTCAGTGTAGGAATGTGCCTACTTTTTCCATGAATATGTCCACTGTACTTAGTAGTTAGTAAGAGCTTGATAAATACTATTGACTGAATCTAATGCATAATCTATACGGTAGCCAGATATATAACTGTGATCATGAGATGAATGCTGAAACCTTGCTTATAACCTTCAGATGATGCCTCTGTATGCTCAGGGGTAAAAATAAAGGCCATAATCCATAAAAAACAAAACCCGTTGTCCAAATAGAATCCAACTCATAGCAACACAGAGTAGAAACACTCCATAAGGTTTCCAAGGAGGAGCTCTGGTGGCACAGTGCCTAAAACATCTGACTGCTAACCAGAAAGCTGGCGGTTCAAAGCCACCAGCCACTCCTCAGAAGGAAAGTTGGGCAATCTACTTCCATAATGATACTGCCTCGGAAACCCAAGGAGGGGTTGCTATGGGTCAGATCTGACTCAATGGCAGTTGAGTTTGGAGTTTTTTGTTATATCTTTATGGAAGCATTTCTTGCTCCTGCACAGTGGCTGATAGGGCTCAAACCACTGACCTTTAGATTAGCAGCCATGTGCTTAACTATTGTGCCACAAGGGCTTCTTCCATAACCTATAATCACTCATTGCCATTGAGTCAGATCTGACCCATAGCAACCCCTCCTTGGATTTCCGAGGCAGTATCACTATGGAAGTAGATTGCCCAGCCTTCCTTCCAAGGAGTGGCTGGCAGGTTTAAACTGTCAGCCTTCTGGGTAAGAGTCAAATGTCTTAGGCACAACGTCACCAGAGCTCCCTCCAAAACCTATAGCAGGGTATAAAAAGCCAGTCAAGATTTGACTCCTTTATGTTTCTAATCTTATTTTATTCTATTCCTTCCAATATCCCTCTTCACATATTCATTGTCTATATTTTAATTCTACTAAATTTCCGCAAACGAGCCCTGGTGGCACAGATAGTTATGTGCCCAGCTGCTAATTGAATGGCTGGCAGTTTGAACCCATCCATTCCCTCCATGGAAGAAAGCCCTAGATATCTGGTTCTATTAAGACTAAAGTCAAGAAAACATTATGGGGAAGTGTTCTGGTTGCCTAGTTCCACTCTGACAGGAATATATGCCACAAATGGGATGACCTTAACAATCAGGAGCTTATTCTCTCACAGTTTGGAGGCTTTAAGTCCAAGTTCAAAGTGCCAGGCTCTAGAGGCTATGTGAAAGCCCCTCGACCTTGGGCTTCAGCTCTGGCTCTTGCTCCCAGCACACTGAAACCAGAGGCATCTCTTCCTTCAGACAGCTACTGGCCGCTGAGGCTAACAAGCCCAAGGTGGACAAATAAAATGGCAAAGGCCTGATGTTACCAAATCACACGGCAGGCCATTAATTCAAGTCCATTGTAAGTCCCAAGGTCGACAGAGCACGGCAGGCTGCTGAACAATGACATTACCAAATGCAGGGTCCAAGCGTGCCATAAACTAGAGGCCATTCCCCAAGGTTTCTCCTTATATACAGGAAACAGACCATATGCCTAAGGCAGCTACTCGGTTGCTCACAGTAGATTCCACCATGGAGTTGATTACCAGTCATCATGGGGAATACTACATCCAGCTGCTCAGTCACTCAACCAGGCCCAGCCAAGTTGACACACAAACTTAACCACCACAGGAAGTTTATTCCTGTCACATGGGGTCTATGAGTCTACAAGGACTCCAAGGCACCTAACACTACCAACAACAAATTTCCTCAATGGCTTCCAACTAAACCCCACCTCCATATTCATCTGAAACATATCACCTACCCACCCCATCCACCCCCAGTCACTCTTCAAAATGGTGAGCGTCTATTCACTGGTTAGGGTACAGGTGAAAATTTCTCCTTTAGGAATTGTTGAAGGCTATGTTAAATGTCCTTCTTACACACATCAGTCACTTATCGTGCTGTATTATAAGTTTTCATTTACATATCTCCATCCCTCACTCTCATATAAGCTTCCTTATAGATATAAACTATATCTATTGTGTATATATATATATATATATATATATATATATACATACATACACACACACACACATACATATATATATATAGTTTAGATATAAACTGTGCTTCATATATTTGTGAATACATACAGCCTGGCACAAGATCCAATGTGTTGCTATTGTTAGCTTCCATTGATTCATTCCTGATTCATGGTAACCTCATGCATTATGGATTGAAACTCTACCCAGTCATACAACATCCCCATGATCAGTTACAGATCAGACTGCTGTGATGCATAGGGTATTCATTGCTGATTGTCAGAAGGAGATGGCTAGGTTTCCCTTCCTAGTTCATCTGTATTTAGAACCTCCACTGGAGCCTATTCAGCATCACTGCACACGCCAGCATCCACTGGCAGACAGATGGTGGCTGTGCGTGAAGTGCCTTGGCCACGAGTCAAACCTGGGTCTCCCACAGGGAAGGCAAGAATTCTACCACTGAACTACCAATTCCGCCTCAGGTCCAGCTAAGTAACTAGTAAAAGAGTATTTGTTGGATGTCAGTGGTGACTTAGAGCCAAATATATTTGTTGTTCTCAAAAGGAGGAAGAAACAAGTACATGTCATCTCCTTAGGATTAAATTAGGAGAGGATAAACAAGAAGAAGAAAGTGAGGAAGGAAAGAAATAGAGGAAAGAAAGAGAAAGAAAGGAATAGAAAGAGACAATAAAGGGCAAACTACAAAAGAAGAAAAAGAAAAAGGAGAGATTCTATACTGAACATATATTATTATAATTGATTTTTAAATACAATTGTGTTTGTTGTTGCTGTTGTTGTTATGTGCTGTCGAGTCATCTCCGACTCATAGCGACTCCTCCTTGGGTTTCCGAGGCAGTATCTCTACGGAAGTAGATTGCCCAACCTTCCTTCTGAGGAGTGACTGGTGGGTTTGAACTCCCAGCCTTCTTGTTAGCAGTCAAGTGCCTTAGGCACTATGCTAACAGAGCTTTAAACAGACTGATGGACATAATGGAGTGATCAAGGCTTTTCAACAAAAGGTCAGTACCAAAGAGAAAAATCCAAAGTGAAAAAACATAACGGAGCATTTCTTCTTGACTTTGTATGAAAGTACAGAAGGAAGGGCATTTTCTGCACACTCTATGTGCTGACCACCAGGTCTCAGCTTAAAAACCTTCCCAGCACAATCAAGGTCAGAATCCATTTTTAGAATTGTCATATTCATCTATAAAAGTACCTAAACTTGTGTGAATTTTGTAACAGCAAAAACCAAGTGAAGAAAAGACTGGAAACTGAAGGGTAAATACACTTAAAGGATCAAATCTTGAGATTGCTTTCCAAGCAGCTTGCAGAGAGTACAAGGGAAACAGGATAATTGAGAAATGGTAACCTTGGCAGTGAAAGATGTTGAAATGGAAGTTGTCAAAGTAGAAGACTGACAGTTAAATCTTCCATACTTTGTCCCACTCTTCTTTTCTGAATTACATATTTCACTTACATTCACTGAGATTTAGACTTTGGGATGATTTTGAAACTCTTTTCCTCCCCACCAATTTTAAAAAATACATCTGATTATAAACAAGCCAGAATTGAAAAACTGTTATGCTATGAAAGAAATCATTTACTTACTTTGATAATTAATTTTATATGTCATCTTGGCTAGGCTATGATTCCCATTGGTCTGGCCAGACACTAAAATGGCTGCTCTTTCATGATGTAATGTAATATAAGGTATTGCACTGTAATACAATCGATCACCTTCCAATCAGTTGAAAGGAGCATTTCCTTGGGGGTGTGGCCTGCCTCCAGAATATAAACAGATATTTTGGAAGACCTCTCTCTCTCTAACTTGCTCTCCCTAGCTCTCTTTCTCTCTCTCAACCCTATACTCTTTTTGTCTCCTGACCAATGGATTTTGGGACATAAGCCTGAAGAAGTCTCCAACCTACCATCTGACCTGCAGATTTTGCCAGCCCCCACAATCCTATGAGCCAGCAGAGATCTTCAGCCTACAGACTGGCCTATGTATTTGGGACTTGCCAAATCCCCACAACTGCACAAACCATTTCCTTGAAGCACATATCTCTCTCTTTCATATATTTATATAAATATGTGTATATAAATATCCATATAATATATAAGGAGCTCTGGTAGTGTAGTGCTTAAGGCCCTTGGCTGCTAACCAGAAGGCTGGCGATTCAAACCCACCAGCCACTCCTCAGAAGGAAGGTTGGGTAATCTACGTCCATAGTGATAATGCCTCAGAAACCCAAGGAGGGGTCGCTATGAGTCGGGTCCAACTGAATGGAAAATAACAACAACATATAATATATACACATATATAAGAATATATACATAAATATAAACATATATACTTAAGTACAGGAATCCAGCAATAGCAATATATGAGAAAATGTTTCACTGCTATTCATAAGGTTTTCACAGGCCAATACTTTGAGAAGTAAGTGGCTCCATCCTTCTTCTGAGTCTCTTAGTCTAGAAGCTTTGTTGAAACCTGTCCACGTTCGGTGACTCTGCTGGCATTTGAAGTACTGGTGATATAGCCTCCAGCCTCACAGCAACATGCAACATACCCCACAGTATGACAAACTGACAGGGAATAATATTCTTCTATTTCAGGAGGTGGCATTGATCAAGAACCAATGGCACTGAAAGAAGAAGCTGAACCTGCACTGAAAGAATTGGTGAAAACCAAGGACCCAGGAATTGATGGAATACTTAACTGAGAGGTTTCAACAAAGATGCTGTCCTGGAGGCACTGAATCATCTATGTCAAGAAATTTGGAATACAGCTACGTGGCCAAATGACCGGAACAGATCCATATTTGTACCCATTCCAAAGAAAAGTGATCCCACAGAATGTGGAAATTATCAAACAATATCATGAATATCACATGCAGAGAAGTCATGCTGAAGACAATTAAAGAACAGTTGCAGCAGTATATTGACAGGGAACTTCCAGAAATGCAAGCTGAATTCAGAAGAGGATGTGTAATGAGGGATGTCATTGCTGATGTCAGATGAATCTTGGCTCAAACAAAGAACACCAGAAAGATGTTTACTTGCTCTTTATTGACTATACAAAAGCATTCAACTGTGTGGATCATAACAAATTATGGGTATAACATTGAGAATAATGGGAATTCCAGAACACTTACAGAACAAGAGGATACTGCATGGTTTAAATCAGGAAGGGAGTACATCAGGGTTCTGTCCTTTCACCATATTTATTCAATTTCTTTGCTGAGCAAATAATCTGAGAAACTGCACTATACGAAGAAGAACATGGCATCAGGACTGGATGAAGACTCATAACAATCTGAGAAATGCAGATAACACCACCTTGTTTGCTGAAAGTAGAGATGACTTGAAGCACTTACAGACTACAGTCTGCAGTATGGATTATACCATACATAAAGAAAACGAAAATCCTCACAACTGGACCAATAAAAAAGCACATCATGATAAATGGACAAAAGATTGAAGCTGTGAAAGATTTCATATTACTTGGTTCCACAATCAACACCAATGGAAGCAGCAGTCGAGGAATCAGACACTGTACTACCCTGGGCAAGTCTGCTGTAAAAGTCCTCTTTAATATCCTGAAGAGCAAAGATATCTCTGTGAAGACTAAGGTGCACCTGACTCAAGCCATAGTATTTTCAACAGCCTCGTATGCATGTGAAAGCTGGACAATGAATAAGGAAGACCAAAGAAGAATTGATGCTTTTGAGTTGTGGTTTTGGCCAAGAGTACTGAAAGTACCAGGGACAGCCAGAAGAATAAACAAATCTGTACTGGAGGAAATGCAGCTGTTATGACCCTTGGAAGCTAGAATGGCCAGACTTCATCTGACCTACTTTGATCATGTTGTCAGAAGGGACCATTCCCTAGAGAAGGACATCATGCTTGGTAAAGTAGAGGGTCAAAGAAAAAGGGAAAGACTCTCAATGAGATAGACTGACACAGTGGCTGAAATGATGGGTTATGGTATATCAAGGATTGTGAGGCTGGCACAGGACCAGGCTCTGTTTCATTCTGTAGTACACAGGGTTGCTATAATTAGAGCTAACTCAATGGCACCTGACAACAATAACAGGGTCCAACAAATTGGCCTCCCTTTGTGCTTACAGCACTTCCTCAGAAATAAGTGCATATAAGGTTACTTACATTAAAATTTCTATGTTCATATTTCAGAGCAAGCTGGAATTAATTACAATGATATGACCATTAACAGCCAGTTCCAGTATACTAATCTATGCTTGAGTCAAGAATTCTAAGGAATGTAAAATATATGTCCATCACCCAGTGACTTCTCTGCACAAAATAAAGTTTACTTTTTTGTTGTTTTTATGTGTTGTCAAGTCAGCTTGGACTCATAGAGACCCTGTTGTTGTTGTTGTTGTTAGGTGCTGCAGAGTTCCTTCTGACTCATAGCGACCCCATGCACAACAGAAAGAAAGACCACCCGATCCGGTGCCATTTCCATGATCCTTGCTATATTTGAGCCCATTGTCGCAGCCACCATGTCAATCCATCTCGTCAAAGGCCTTCCCCTCTTTTGTCGACCCTCAACCTTACCAAGCATGATATCCTTCTCCAGGGAATGGTCCTCTCTGACAACATGACCAAAGTAGATGAGACCAAGTCTGGCCATCCTCGCTTCCAAGGAGCATCTCGTTTGCACTTCCTCCAAGACAGATCTGTCAGTTCTTTTAGCAGTCCATGGTACCCTCAGCACTCTTCGCCAGCACCACAACTCAAAAGCATCAACTCTTCTTCGATCTTCCTTATTCATTGACCAGCTCTCACATGCATATGAGACAATTGGAAATATGGCCTGTGTCAGGCGCACCTTAGTCCTCAAGGAGACATCCTTGCTCCTCAGCACTTGAAACAGTTCCTTCGCAGCTTACCTACCCAGTGCTACACATCATCTAATGTCCTGACTGATGCTTCCATTGGCATCGATTGTAGAACCAAGCAACGTGAATTCTTTGACAACCTCAATCATTTCTCCATTTATCGTGATGTTGCTTATTGGTCCAGTTGTGAGGATTTTTGTCTTCTTTATATTGAGACGTAATCCATACTGCAGACTGTGTTCCTCAATCTTCATCAGTAAGTTCCTCAAGTCATCCTCACTTTCAGCAAGCAAAGTTGTATCATCAGCATAT
>NW_006921684.1:2524566-2599100 GCF_000298275.1 Orycteropus afer afer
GAATAAGTCGTATTAATGGGTTTTCCTTGTAGGCATATAGATATTATCCTATCGCTGACAGCATTGTACTTCAGGACAGATCTTGAAACATCTTTTGTGATGATGATGAATGCCACACCATTCCTCTTCATTTTATCATTCCCGGCATAGTAGATCATATGGTTATCTGATTCAAAATGGCCAAAACCAATCCATTTCAGCTCACTAATGCCTAGGATATCAATCTTTATGAGTTCCATTTCATTTGACAACTTCCAATTTTCCTAGATTCATACTTCGTACATTCCGTGTTCTGATTATTAATGGACGTTTGCTGCTGTTTCTCCTCAATTTTAGTGGTGCCATGTCAGCAAATGGAGGTCTTGAAAGCTTTACCTTATCCATATGAGTAAGGCTAATTTTATTCTGATAATGCAGCTCTTTCCCAGTCCTACTTTGAGAGCTTTCTAAGCTAAGTGACCCATCTTCCTCATCTGTATTGGACAATGTTTCTGGACTATTCATAAAGTTGCACAATAATGTATCAGGCAGTGTTTCTCTGCTATTCATAAGGTTTTCCCTGGTCAATTCTTTGAGAAGTGGATGGCCTCCTCCTTCTTCCTAATCTGTCTCAGTCTGCAAGCTGGGCTGATACCTGTGCAACAGGTACACCCCACTGTGTTTGAAACACCAGTGGCACAGCCTCAAGACTGTGCAACACATCACCACAGTAGGACAAACCAACAGACAAATTTGTCTCCCTTAGCTGTTGGAAACCCCTCCAACCACCCTTACCTGGATCCCTGTGGCTAACTCCTCAATCTGTTCTAATCCCCTTTGCCTTTTCTGTCCTCTCCATGCTTCCCACCTTACTGCTTGTGGGGGGTGGCCTGGGTTCCCTCTCCTCACCTGGCTCCCTGTGGTTGACTCCTCGATCTGTTCCAGTCCCCTTTTCTGTCTTCTCCCTGCCTTCCTGCCTTGCTTCTTGTGGGGTGTGGCCTGGGTTCTTTCTCTTCACCTGGGTTCCTGTGGCTGACTCCTCGATCTGTTCCAGTCCCCTTTGCCTTTTTTTGTCCTCTCCCTGCTTCCCGCCTCGCTGCCTGTTCTTAGGTCCCTTTTTAGTCCTCTCCCTGCTTCCTGCCTCACTGCCTATTCTTAGGTCCCTGGAATCCAAATGAGAATGCTATCACTTTAAAATCCAAATGGTTGCCACTTGTAAACATTCAAAATGGCTATGCCCTCAGTCACTTTAAATATCTAAAATAGCTGCCACTTGTAAACATTCAAAATGGCCATGCCCTCAGTCACTTTAAATATCCAAAATGGCTGCTACATGTAAACAATCAAAATGGCTGCACCCTCTGGAAAAACAAGAAGGTCAATGAAAAAAAACAAGAAAGGCTGCAATATCTGGGGATAGGGCAATAAGAGGAAAAAGGCATAGAAGGAGAATAATGAAGAAAAAATATGGGAAATGAAAAATGAAAAACAAGGAACGGGGTTAACTACGAGAAAAAAAAAAAAAAAATTTGCAACCAGGAACAGGAAAAAGAAAAAACCTGAAAACTAGGACCTGGGAGGGGAAGTATAAAGGCTAATAGTAAAAAGGACAAAAGTATTAATAATAGTAGTAGTTTTAAAACAGACAAAAGCAAGCAAATTTTGTTTGCAGGGGAGCCAGGCTCCATCCAAGTACACAGAGTGGGATGGAGTTCTGCAGGCCCAGAAGGTGGGTGGGAATGGGGGATGGCCGAACCTCCGTTCACCAAGTGGGTGTAGGGTATAAGAGTAACAAGGGGAATGTCACACCTTTTCAGTAGTCCAGATCCAGAGTGTCCTTGGGGTTACTTGGATATCTTCTAGTTACACTTATAGAAGCTGGCAAGTCCAAAATTCCTGGATCAAAAGTCAAGCTGGAGGCTTTTCTCAACTCTATGTGCAACAAAACAAAACATGGCCTGGTCCAACCTCACAGTCCTTGCTATACCTGAGCCCATCATTGCAGCCACTGTGCCAATCTCATCTCCTTGAGGGCCTTCCCCTTTTTCAGTGACTCTCCACTTTACCAAGCATGATTTCCTTCTCCAAGGAATACTCCCTTCTGACAGGACCTAAGTAGGTGAGACAAAATCTGGTCATTCTCACTTCCAAGGAGCATTCCAGCTGCACTTCTTCAAGGACAGATTTGTTCTTCTGACAGTCTGTGGTACTTCCGGTATTCTTTACCAACGCCACAACTCAAAAGCATCAACTCTTCATTGGTCTTCCTTATTCAATGTTCAGCTTTCACATGCGTGTGAGGCTATTGAAAATATTATGGCTTGGGTCAGGCTCACCTTAGTCTTCCAAGAGACATCTTTGCTCTTTGATACATCGAAGATGTCTTATACAGCAGATTCGTCAAGTGCAACACAACATCTAATTTCTTGACTGTTGCTTCCATTGGTGTTGATTGTGGAATGAAATATTATGAAATCTTTGACAACTTCAATCTTTTCTCCATTTATCAGAACACTACTTATTGGTCCAGTTGTGAGGATTTTTGTTTTCTTTATGTTGAGGTGTAATCCATAATGTAGACTGTAGTCTCTAATATTCATCAGGTAGTGCTTGAAGTCATCTTCACTTTCATCAAGCCAAATTGTGTTATCTGCATATCACAGGTTAATGAGTCTTCCTCCAATCCTGATGCTATGATCTTCCTCATATAGTGCAGTGCAGCTTCTCAGATTATTTGCTCAGCATACAGATTGAATAAACCAAACAAAATCAAACTCACTTCCATTGAGACAATTCCAACACATTGCAACCCCCATTGGGTTTCTGAGGTTGTAAATCTTTACAGGATGAGATCACCCCATCTTCTTTACTTGGAGCAGCTGACCTTCTGGTTAGCAGCCAAATACCTTATCCACTATGCACCAGAGCTCCTTAAAAATTGAAAAAGTATGGTGAAATGATACAACTCTGTCACACTCCATTCCTGATTTTAAACTGTCCAGTATCTCCTTGTTCTATTCAAATGACAGCCTCCTGGTCTATGTATAGGTTCCTCATGAACACAATTAAATGTTCTGGAATTCCCATTCTTCTCAATATTATCCATACTTTGTTATGATTCACAAAATCAAATGCTTTTGCAGTCAATAAAATACAAGTAAACATCTCCCTGATATTCTTTGCTTTCAGCCAAGATCTATCTGACATCAGCAATGATATCCCTCATTCCACATCCTCTTCTGAACAACATGCTCAGCATTTCTCAAGGTGAAACAACTGAAGAAATAAATTCAAGCCTCAAGTTACAATATTGAAGGATTCTATGGGCAAAATATTGAATGACTCGGGAAACATCAAAAGAAGATGGAGAGAATATACAAAGACACTGTACCAAGAAGAATTGGTTGACGTTCATCCATTCCAGAAGGTGGAATGTGATCAAGAACCAATGGCATTGAAGGAAGAAACCAAAGCTACACAGAAGAAACTGGTGAAAAACAAGGCTCCAGGAATTGACCAAATATCCAATTGAGATGTTTCAACAAACAGATGCCATGCTGGAGGCACTTACTCATCTATGCCATGAAATTTGGAAGGCAGCTACATGGCCAGCTGACTGGAAGAGATTCATACTTATACTCATTCCAAAGAAGGTGATCCAACCAGAGTGTGGAAATTATTGAACAATATCTTTAATCTCACATGAAAGTAAAATCTTGGTGAAAGTAATTTAAAAAGTTTACTTTAAATCTATAAATTAAATACAAATACAATATGCTAAAGAAAAAAAAAAATCAACTTGTAACATAACTTCCTAACTAATACACACAACTTCACAGTTGTGTTCCAATATCTTAGGAATCTATCTTGCTGTATTTTATCATAAATAAGAGAAAAATAGAAACATAGAAAGGTTAAGGTCCAACTGAAAGGCAAGTGCCCTTTTTCTCTTATTGGCCAGAATAACCTTATAAATTTTTAGTCTGATGATATGATCCCCATATTTCTTGCATAAAATCCTGGATGCCTACTCATTGAAGTGAGAGCAAAATCTAAGTTTCTTACTAAAACAACAACAAGTTCCATCTCTCTTCTCGGTCTCTCTAATCCCACATCCCATCCATGTTTCCTTCATTCCCAATGTTTGAGCTTCCTTGGCCTTCTCTCAGTTCCCCATGTCAAGCTCATTCTACACTTTACACTAACTTTTCCCTCTGCCTTAAAGGCTTTTCCTCATTCTTTGCATGACAAGCTTCTTTTAATTATCACCTCCACAGAGAGTGTCTCCTACCATCCTGCCCTCTAGTCCAGAGAGACTCTCACCCCAGTCACTCTTCATTTCACTATCCTGTAATATTTCATCCGTTTATTATCATCTGAAAGTACTTTATTCACTCAATTATACACAAACACACACACATACACATATTTGTTTATTTTGTATTTCCTCTCACTAAAATGTAAACTCCATGGGGGCACAGATCCTGTCTCTGATTCACTGTTCAAACCTGTAGAATATTATCTGAATTATAGAACATCAATATATGATCAATGAAGGGATGAGTGTATTGACTTTATAATCAGAATGAAAAAGATGAGTCATTTCCAAAGGAGAAGTTTCATTACATTAACCAATTTAAGTTTAAATTAAGTTTCCATTAAATTTAACAGCTAGGAATGACCTTGGCAAGAAGTGTGTAAGCCTTGGTGGAATGGTCAAGATATGAAGTGAGAAGAGAAGTGAGTGAGAGATGAGAAAATGGAAATAGAAACAAGATTACTCCTTCAAGAACTATGCAGAAAAGGAAAGGAACTAAAGAGCGGTAACTACAGCAATTTAGACAAAGTGATGGGAAAGAGCTAGAGGGCAGGCAGAAGTTAAAGATACCAAAATCCACTGCCATCCAGTTGATTCTGACTCACAGCAACCCCCATAGGGTTTCCAAGGCCGTAAATCTTTATGGAAGTAGACTGCCTCATCTTTTCCCCATGGAGCAGCTGATGAGTTCGAACCACCGATCTTTTGGTTAGCAGCTTAATACCTTACTACAGTGCCCCCAGAGCTCCTAAAGATACCAAAGTGAGGGTAAATTGTTAAAATTAATTTTAAAATAAGATTTTAAACAAAAAAAGTCAAAGTTTTTGTAGACTTAAAGCATAATACAAGTATAATTTATTATTGATATTATTACAGTTATTACTTTTAATTTCTACATTATATAGAGAAAGAAAATATATCTGCCAGAACTAAATCATTCTTTGTTCTTGCCAATAATCCTTCTAAGCTGGACATGTAGAGCCAAAATTTCACTATGCTGTTGGTTTTATCCAATAATAATGTTCAACTCAGCTAGCAAATTATGATAAATACAATGATTTTATCTAGTACATACACATTACTTATTGAAACAGAAGTTATCTTTGAGGTGGATAGATACTGATACTGGTGGTGAGAGACAGAGAAAGACACATACACAGATGTTTAAGTACTACAAGGGGCTCATACATTGTATGTATTTTGTATATGTAGGACTGTTGTTGTTATGTTGAGTTGGACCCAACTCATAGCGACCCCTCCTTCGGTTTCTGAGGTGGTATCACTAAGGAAGTAGATTGCCCAACCTTCCTTCCCAGGGGAGGCTGGTGGGTTTGAACCCCCAGCCTTCTGGTTAGCAGTCAAGTGCCTTAGGCACTATGCTACCAGAGCTCCCGTAAGTAGGACTATATAGTATCAAATTTAAGAGATGATCATATAACTCTCAGCTGACTATATCATATTGTTTATTACATCACCCAGAAGCTGAGGTGGTCAATTCTAGTAATTTCTATTATTACTATTCATTTTGTTTCAATTTTGCACCAAACTCATCACATTATTGTGTTTTCAGCCATGTTTACTGAGTATATTGCAATAATATTTGAATTAGACCTTCCCTTCCCTGCTGAAGAGCTAATATCTAGACATCTCATCTTGTAAATTATCATCAAAAGTTTATAGGTTTATGTTTCCATATGCTAGTCATCTTATGATTAACCTAGGTCATATTTTCTTAGGAAATTTCAGAATAGATTTTAGAATATAAATTCTTCTTGACTCTTTCCAAACCAAAACAGTTGTTTTATAATGATCAATATACTTGATGTATCATTGTTCATGATGAATCTACCTTTTGGATCTGTTCAATAAAGAAGTCAGGCTTGACTGAAAGCTCCGTTGGTTTGCCTGTTAGCAAATAAAAAAAACGATTTAAAAACCATGCCCAAGTTTCATACACTTCTCAACAATATGCCATTTTGATGGGCACAAAACCCAGGAGTACTGTTAATCTATGCCTAACAGTTTGTGGGAGCTCTGGTAGCATAGTGGCTAAGACACTTGCCTGCTAACCAGACGGCTGGCGGTTCAAACCCACCAGCCACTCCTCGGAAGGAAGGTTGGGCAATCCTACTTCCGTAGTGATACTGCCTCGGAAACCCAAGGAGGGGTCGCTATGAGTCGGGGCCGACTCGACGGCACATAACAACAACAACAACAACAACAGTGTATAGACAAAAAGTTGGATTTATACAAATCTTTACCATTTAAAGATCATAACAGTATGAAATAGAAAATATTTTAATTTAAATTATGCAACATTTTTAGGTTCCAAGCTCTGATACCCAACATCATACAAAAATATTATAAGCAAATAAACCAATCATTTAAGATTATGACAGCATTAGAAAGACGCACAAAATGATCAAGGCTAAGCTACATCACTGTGCATCTATTATTACAACCAAATCATCTACCTCTTTTTCTATCTATAAAATGTAAATGGCATCTATTCTCTCACCAGGAATGTCATCACCATAAACAAGAAATTATGTGATAGTTTGACCTCAATAAAAGAAAGATGAATCAAAGGTATTAACTATTTCACCCAGCTACCAACACTGACCATTCTGACCAAGGACACAACAGAAGTCCTGGATAAAATGAAGAATAAAATTCAAATTCCTAAAAAAAAAAAAAAAGCCAGACCCGCTAGACCAATAGAGACTAGAGGTATCCTTGAGATGATTACCCGAAGATAACCTTTGAACTTGAAACTGAAGCAATATCTGGAGGTCACCTTTTAGCCAAATAATAGATTGGCTTATGACACCAGTGAGTAATGTGTTCTCTCAAACAAGGGACAAATCTGAGACCAAACAGTTTACATTTACCCAAAAGCAAAGATAAGAAGGCAAAGAAGGAAAGGGAAGCTAGAACAGACAAAATGGAAATAATGAGAATGCTGACACACTGGAAATTGTAACTAATTTTGTTGTTGTTGTTGTTGTTATGTGCCGTCGAGTCGGCCCCGACTCATAGCGACCCCTCCTTGGGTTTTCGAGGCAGTATCACTACGGAAGTAGGATTGCCCAACCTTCCTTCCGAGGAGTGGCTGGTGGGTTTGAACCGCCAGCCGTCTGGTTAGCAGGCAAGTGACTTAGCCACTATGCTACCAGAGCAATTTTATAGAACAATTTACATAAAAATCATTAAATAGGAACCTAATTTGCTGTGTAAACTTTCACATAAAACATAGTAAGTTTTAAAAAAAAAAAAGTTATTATTTTTTCAAAGGTCTTCCTCTCATAGCACGGTCTTATAAATCCTGAGTGTAATCTGACTCCAATACATAACTACATGAACTTGAGCCCCAAAGTCCACATTGGAATGCATGAATACTATTATATATAGGTGTAAGGACTGAATACAATGTTTATAAAGGCATCTAACACAGGCCAGGCATAGATTACGCTGAAATTCAATTTTTACTGGGTGTCTTGTAATACTATGTGCCAAATCTGGCAACCCACATCCAGTGAATACAAACTTCAGATAAACAACAGATACTTTTTGGTACAAGTATGGCTCAAATACTGCATGGGCCATACTTTTACTAAAAAAGTACCCACTGTTTGTCTGAAATTCAAATTCAGCTGGACATCCTGTATTTTAGGATGGCAACGCTATCCTAGCTTTCAGTTATATTATTTTAAGCAAGAACCTAACATTGACTTCTACTGGGAAATATGCTTGTCACAAGAAAAACAACCTTAGAATTTCATAAAAGATGGCAGCGACTAAAATAATTCAATCTTCATTTGTTTTTTGCGTACAAACCCAAGAAGACGTGGCTAAAAAAATACTTCTTCAATTTGGCTACAATTCTGTTGGCCAGTTCAGAACATACTGAATTGTTTAGAAATGTAGCAAATGTAGAAAACCCAGGACAAAGTGGCAATAAGAACAGAGAGTTTGGAGTCAGGCATGGAAGTCAAGACTCAGCTAGAGACCAAGCCAAGCCCTCTTCCCTGAAGCTGATTCTGACATGGCTACCTTATATGTTACAGAGTAGAACTGGTCCATACGGTTTTCTTGGTTGTCATCTTTCTGAAGCAGATCTCCAGGCCTTTTTCCCATGGTGCTTCAGAGTGGATTCAAACACCAAACTTTAAGTTAGAGACATGATATTTAATTTCATGAATCCTCAATTTCCTCTTCCATACTATGTGGATAAATAACAATACCTCTCTCGCAGAACTGTTGAGATGATAAATAATTTATGTAAAGTATTAAACAGAGATTCTCATGCATAGTAAGCAATCTATAAATGTTAGCTATGTCATTCAAAATTCTCCTATTATTAAATTCTCTACTCAGTAAATAAGAAGCAGTTGTTTGACTCCCATATATCTGTCTTATAAGCATCACAAAGCACCAAGAAGATGACACTAAGAATATGTCCCTTCACTATTATGTGCTTGTGGAGGCACGTTACTCCTTTTTCAGTAACTGAAGATGGTTTGAGGTCAGAGTAACCATAAGATTTAAATTCCATTTCTCTTTCCTCTTCACAGAATTAACCCTGCATTACTATATTCTTTCTTTGCATTTCCCTTTTGTGCTCAGGATCCCAATCTTACCATTTGTTTATTGATCTTTAAAAATCATGAACTAAATATCACTTCCAAGATTCAAGTCTGTTCTTCCCAAAATTAGAAAATAAATGAAAAAAAAAAAAACAAGAGGCAGTGTGATTATAGAGTATGTGCTAAATGAGGTTTCATACTATACCATTGTAACCAGCAATAGATGATGTTAAGCAGTAAAGTAACAGCAAATTTTGAGTCTAAGTACACTAAAATTTAAAATATATCAAATCTATGTAATTTAAAAGAAATCCTAGTTCATAAAATCAAAAATAAAATGTATGCATGTAGCCAAATCTTGATGATGTTTGTAAAGAAATCTAGACAAAACAATTGAAATCTAGACAAAACAAAACCTCATTTCATATTCAATCACTTCTCCTATAAAAGCTTTCAGAAAAAATGTCAATAATTAAAGAAAAAAAACTTATATTTACCTCCTCTTAACCCACCAGCCACTCCTTGGAAGGAAGGTTGGGCAATCTACTTCCATAATGAAACTGCCTTGAAAACCCAAGGAGGGGTCACTACGAGTAGGATCCAACTCGACGGCACATAACAACAACAACAAAACTCTCTGACAGCAATGACACTGTCACAATATGGCTAGACACAGGTGGCAAAAGACAGACAGTATATAGCCAAAATACAAACCATCCATTCCTGAGCAATACAGAAATGGTTACATCTCACAACTTTGGGGATGAGCACGACTAAATAAAATAAGAAAGAAGCATACTTAAAGCATATATAGCATTTTACAGTTAGCTAAATCACAAAGGTAGTACTTAGTTTTATGATTATGTATGATAAAAAAGAGACAGTTCTGCATAAGGCATGCAAGTTCCATATATAGGGTTCCTACAACAAATATTTTTTTCCTTTTTAAATAAAATTTTTATAGTAAGTAAAGCAAGCAATTATTGGCCACAGAATCAATTCTTAATACGTCTCTGTTATAACAGGGGCTAGTTAACTATTTTCATTCCCTTTAGTGAACCTCTTCTTTTGATTAATAAGACCATAACAGACATCTATCCCAGCTCCTGGTCCTTCATTCTAACAAAGGAATGAAAGAATAATGACAAAATTAATATCCAAAGGTTTTTTGTTAGGATAAACTTTGTGATCCAAGAAGAGACATTTATTCTCACCATGGCTACAGGTACACATATGAAAGATTCTTCTGTCCATGTGTTCAGTAGTCCAATATGGCCAACATGCCACCAAACACTCACTAATTAACAATATATATTCAAGAGAGAAAAACACCTTTACCAGTAAACCAATGCAACATAGACTCTCCCTCAATACAGAACCTTCTTAGAGGTTGGAAAACTGAGGAGCTAAAGTTACACACCTAAGGTCTGCCCTCATGTATTTATCACCTAAAAGGCATTAATGGTAACTCATTTCAAGTTTACCATCAAAAATTGTAAAAGTAAACAGACCATGAAAAGACACCAGCAACTATATATTAAAGGACATGTCATCCTATGTCCTCAAATGAAACCAACAGGAGGTCTAAAGACAGACTTCAATCAAAGTTAACAGCATTCACACTTTACCCTACAAGTACTAGTTTAAACAAAATTTTTGGCAACCACGTACACAGAACAGAACTTCTCCACAATGTACTATGGAAAAGAGACAGTGACTCCGTACCATGTGCACTTCTGTAACTTCATTATATATGCACTCTTCCTATGTGTTCAATACCTGTACATAACTTCATCTATCTTGATGAGCTACCTTTGAGGGAGGAGTGGAACATTATCAGATTTTAATAGAATAAAGCAGCACTATACTCAGCTTTCAGTTCATAGCTTAAGCAACTGAGAACTCAACTGATTAATAATCAAAGCAGCAACTGCCATGTCCTATAAACCTCAGTCAGTCTGCAGTAAACTCTGTAATATACTGCTTCCTGCCTTGTTCCTTTTGCAACAAGATTTCAGCTTCTTTTCAAATCTCATTTTTTTCCAATATCTGGGAATTTCCTTTCTGAGTAAAATAAATCACATAATACATACTAATTCTATCTTCTCTTTGCCATCTGCTAAGTTTCTTCCCACCCCAAATATTCTCCTTATGAATGAATTTGGTTTCCTCAGAGCAAGTATCTTCTGGCAGTATGCAATCTCACTGTGTAGCAGCAGTCAAGTGGTTAAATGTGCAATCTTGGATAATTTTCCCACCAATGAGATTTATTAGATTACAGAATTATGTCCCAAGGTGGTGGTGAAAGACTATCACCTGAGTCTATTTTAGAAACATGTTAAAAAAAAAAAAAAAAAAAAATCCTGCAGTAGAGTCCAACATAGGGGGGTTGGTAGGGCTAGATGAAACTACCACCACTATCATTTCTTATTGTTGAAAACCTACTGAACTTATCTCATCCTAATTTCTACTGTCTTACTTCAGTTATGGGGAACAAGAATCCCAGACACATCAAGCAGAATACTACACAAAAAAAAACTACACCAGTTACCACTACTGCTTTGTAACTAGTTTACCAGTAAGTCCTAAGTAAACACTCTTCTTGCCATGTGCAATGAACATGAAAGTGCTTTGTGAATTATAAAGAATTCTACAAATGAGATTTATTACTAAATAATGTTAAAGTAGATACCATGGCAAAAGTCATCCTGGGAACTTGTCTATCCCTCTGCTCTATTTTATAATCTAGATTTCTTTTCTTCATGGCATTTATTAGTATTTTTAATTATAGTGTTTATCTATTTTCTTATTGTTTACTGTACCTCTCTTCTTGTTAGAATACAAACTCTATAACAGCAGGAACCTTAGGCTTTCTGTTTCACTACTTTATTTCTAGCACTAACAATATATCTTGTCATGGAATAGGTGACAATAAAGTAGGTGGAATAATTAAATTAATAAATAGAAGAAATATTATGTAGGTCTTTTTTTTATTTCAATATTACTTACACTGCAAGGTCTTTTTTATTTCGATATTACTTACACTGCAATTTTATTTAAATTTAAATAAGATTAATTGGTCTTTATCTTTTATGTGAGTCCTGTCTCTGTAACCAGATTCCGATCTCTTTGAGAAACCATATGCTATAGCTCTATTTTCCCACAAAGTATCTTTCCCTAGCATAGCACCATATGGCGTGCTAAGAACTTTCACATCCATGATCACATTCAATACACATGACCATAGGGCTGGGAGATATAATCATCCCCCTCGCAGAGATGAGGATGTAAACTTAAAGAAGTTAAGTGACCTGTTCAAGGTCAAAGCTAGTAAATGTCAGAGCTGGACTCAAAACAAGGTCTCCTAAGGCCAGGTCCAAAGCTCTTCCCATTAAGCTTTATAATAAAAACAGTGATGTTGATGTTTTATGTTCTATATTGTAAAAGACTTCATTAAAATAATTGCTACTAAATTTCTCTCTTGAGATAACTTAAAAACAAAACAAAAAAGATATCTTGACCATAGGATTCTATTTTGTTTTCTTGAATGCACAAAAAGAGGCAAACTATACTTGTTTGGAAATAAATTGAGCTAATTATTTGACCCACCACATGTGTGTCAGTTTCTCATACTGTGGTGGGTTGTATGTTACTATGATGTAGAAAACTATACCAGTATTAAGTCAAATACCAGCAGGTCACCCACAGTGGATAAGTTAAAGCAGAATTTAGAGGCTAAGACTAGGAAGAAAGGTCTGGTGATCTCTTTCTGGAAAGCAGTCAACGAAAACCCTATGAGTCAGCGAATATTGTTCAACAGAGCACTGAAAGATAAGCCTCCCAGGTCGGAAAGACCTCCAAATACACAGTGGACGCAACAATGGGCCTGAGCCTCCCAGCGATGACGAAGATGGCACAGGATCGGCAGCATCTTATTCCACGTATGTGGGTCCCCGTGAATCAGAGCCAACTCGACGGCAACCGGCAACAATTATTTGCCCATATATTGTTAAAGAGAGAGAAAGCTTTCTGTAGATATGGAGACAGTAGAAGCTAGTCAGGTAAGTGAATGAAATGACAGCACAGTCTCACTCTCAGATTCACCTCCAGCAACCACTCAGGTCCAGGCCATTGACAACGTGAAAATATGAACCTTGTGCTGTCAGATCCTCTCATTTTCATGATGAGCCAAAAATCCAGAACCATATCTGAAATCTCACAATTTTAAAATGTCCTCAGTTATTCAGTATTTAAGACCATACTCTGCATGCCAAACACAGTCTACAGGCCACCAGGATGAGACCTCTGATGTAAGCCATCATATTTCTCGTTAGATTTTTAGAAAAAAAACAGCACTGTCCAGTTATTGGCTGTGTAAACTCTTGTTTGACTTGGATCAGAAAAAAAAAAAAAAATGGCCCACAGAGAAAGCAGAAAAAGACAAAAATGACCTTAGATAATTTCATTGTTTTCTGTGTGCTTCCTATTTACCCTACTGGGAAAAAAAAAAAAAGTGCCTAGAGTTAGGAGTTTCAACTAACTGCTTCTCTATCAAATAACTGCATTTATAGAAGTATTTTAAGGTCTTCAGATTTGATGATGCACCATGGGAGAATCCAAGGGCTAAAAACAAGATATTCATGCTTGTAAGAACAAGATCTGGAATGTTTCCACTCTATACTTTAGCAGTGGCACATAACGATTATAATTGAGAATGAAAGAAAGAAAAGGACCTACTGAAAAGCAGATGTCTTGAGATAGAAGTAGCAATCACAGCATCTGTACTTGGGCGTCGGGTGGAAAACACTGGAGGAAAACAATAAAGCACAAGGTATAAAAATACCAAAGAAGTCAGCTGGTTCTTTTCAACTGGTCGGACCAAAAACTACGGAGTACAAAAGGCTATTTAGAAGACTTTGGTGAAAGTCTGAAGCCTTAAATAGCTTATGGTTCAAACGAGCTGGAAAATGGAAGCAAAGGAAGTAAATGGAGAATGAAATGTCTCCACTTATTTTTTTTCTCCTATTATAAGGCTCAAAGGACAACTGAGAACTCACTCAAATTCTGACTCTTCAACCAAATTCAGAACAATTACTTTGCTAGTGGTGCTATTTTCCACATCTCAAAGGCTCTTCAATATATTATATATGACTTTCCAGAAAGCACCTTAAAAGATGCCTAACATGATTTCCTGAGCCAATATTCCATGCTAAGTTTCCATACTCTAGCGGCTACATGATAATACAAACAACATAGGATCTGGAGTAAGAATACTTGGATTCAAGTTTTAGTTGTCTGCTACAGCTTGGGTTGATGATTTTTACTATTGTACAATCTCTCTGGGCCTCAGGTGAGTATTTTTGTTGTAAAATAAGGGTAATAAAACCTGCTTTATCTACCTCACAGACTTGTTATGAAGATCAAAAGGAATTTGTTGTCATTGTTAGGTACTGTAGAGTCGTCTCCAACTTATAGTGACTCTATGCACACCCTATGCACGGTGGCTGTGATGATGGGCTCAAGTATAGCAGGGATCATGGAGCTGGCGTGGGCTCAGGCAGTGTTTTGTTCTGCTGTGCATGGGTTGTTATGAGTCAGAAACGACTCGATGGCACTTAACAACAACAACAACATGCACAGCAGAACAAAACACTGCCCGGTCCTGTGCCAGCCTCATGATCCTTGCTATACCTGAGACCATCATTGCAGCCACTGTGTCAATCCATCTCATTAAGGGTCTTCCCCTTCTTCATTGACCCTCCACTTTACCAAGTATGATATTCTTCTCCAGGGAACGCTTCCTTCTGACAACATGACTAAAGTAGGTGAGACGAAGTTTGGCCATTCTCGCTTCCAAGGAGCATTTCAGCTGCACTTCTTCCAGGACAGATTTGTTAGTCCTTTTAGCAGACTATGATACTCTTAGCATTCTTCTCCAACACCAAAATTCAAAAGCATCAACTCTTCTTCAGTCTTCCTTATTCATTGCCTAGCTCTCACATGCATAAGAGGTGATTTAAAATACTATGGCTTGGGTTAGGCTTACCTTAGTCTTCAAGGAGATATCTTTGCTCTTCAGCACTTGAAAGAGGTCTTTTGCAGCAGATTTGCCCAATGCAATATGTCATCTGATGTCTTGACTGCTGCTTCCATTGGTGTTGATTGTAGAACCAAGTAATATGAAGTCTTGACCACTTCAATATTTTCTCCACTATTGTGAAGCTGTTTATTGGACCAGTCATGAGGATTTTTGTTTTTATATTGAGGTATAATCCATACCGCAGACTGTATAGTCTTTAATCTTCACCAGTAAGTGCTTCAAGTCATCCTCACTTCAGTACCATTGATTCTTGATCATATGCCAACTCCTGAAATTGATGAATATTGACCAATTCTTTTTGGTACAGTGTCTCTGTGTATTCCTTCCATCTTCTTTTGATGTTTCCTGCATCATTCAATATTTTGTCCATAGACTCTTTCAATATTGTAACTCGAAGCTTAAATTTTTTCCTCAGTTCTTTCAGCTTGAAAAATGCTGAGTATGTTCTTTCCTTTTGGTTTTCTAACTCCAGGTCTTTGCACATTTCAATATAGTAATTGGCTCTGTCTGCTTGACCTGCTTTTTGAAATCTTCTGTTCAGCTCTTTGATTTTGTCAGTTCTTCCATTTTCTTTAGCTACTCTCCACTCAAGAGCAAGTTTCAGAGTCTCTTCTGACATCCATTCTGGTCTTTTCTTCCTTTCCTGTCTTTTTAATGACCTCTTGCTTTCTTCATGGATGATGTTCTTGATGTCATCCCACAATTCCTCTAGTTGTTGGTCACTGGTATTCAATGCATCAAATCTATTCTTTAGATAGTCTCTAAATTCAGGAGGGATATTATCAAGGTCATATTTTGGCTCTCAGAGACTTGTTTTAATTGTCTTCAACTTCAAGTTGAACGTGCATATGAGCAGATAGTCTGTTCCACAATCAGCTCCTGAACTTGGTTTGACTGAAGATATTTAACTTCTCCATCACCTCTTACCACAGATACAGGCAATCTCCTTCCTCTGTATTCCATCTGGTGAAGTTCACATGTATAGCCATTGCTTATGTTGTTGAAAAAGGTATTTGCAATGCATACATTGTTGGTCTTGTAAAATTCTCTCATGTGATGTTCCGCATTATTTCTATCACAAAGGCCATACTTTCCAACTACCAGTAACTCTTTCTTCTTTCCAACTTCTGCATTCCAATCACCAGTAATAATCAACACATCTTGACCACATGTTTGTCAATTTCAGACTAGAGAAGTTGGTAGAAATCTTTAATTTCCTCACCTTTGGCTTTGGTAGTTGGTGCATAGATTTGAATAACAGTAGCATGACCTGGTCTTCCTTACAGGTGTATGGATATTATCCTGTCACTGACAGCATTGTACTTCAGGACACATCTTGAAACAATCTTTGTGATGATGAATGCCACACCATTCCTCTTCAATTTGTCATCCCAGCACAGTAGATCATATGGTTGTCTGATTCAAAATGGCCAAAACCAGTCCATTTCAGCTCACTAATGCCTAGAATATCTATCTTTATGTGTTCCATTTCATTTGTGACAATTTCCACTTTTCCTAGATTCATACTGCACCCATTCCATGTGCAATTATTAATGGACATTTGCATCTGTTTCTACTCATTTTGAGTCATGCCACATCAGCCAATGGAGGTCCTCAAAGCTTTACTCTATCTGAATCATTACGGTCAGCTCTACTCTGAGGAGTCAGCTCTTCCCCAGTCACATTTTGAGTGCCTTCCAAGTTGATGGACTCATCTTCTGGCACTATATTGCACAATGTTTCAGGGCTATTCATAAGGTGTTCCCTAGCCAATTGTTTGAGAAGTGGATGGTCTCTTCCTTCTTCTGGGTCTGTCTTTAGTGTGGAAGTGCTGTTGAAACCTGTCCACCACAGGTAACTCTGCTGGTATTTTGCAACACTGGTGGTATAGCCTCCAGCCTCACAGCAGCATGTAAGCCACCAGATGACGACAAACTGACAGAGAAGTTCATCTCCCTTAGTTGCTCCTAACCCATCTGCTCCTGCCTACCTCAGGCCCTGACCTTAAAATAGAGCTGCCCCTCAGCCCTGGGCCCACCTACCTCAGCCCCAACCCTAAAATAGAACTGTCCCCAAGCAAAAGGCAGCCCCTAAGCCCTGGGCCCACCTACATTGGCCCCAGCCATAATGTAGAGCCACCCTAAAGCAAAAAGCAGCCGCCATGACCCAGGTCTGCCTACCTCGATCAAAAGGATAGCCTATGTGAAAATATCTTATAAATATTAATCCTAATAACATACAAAATAATTAAAGCTTCATCATCCAATGAAACCACAGTCTCATTTATCATTCAGCAAATACATTAAAACCTGAGAAAGCAAGAATCTGTGTAAGGTAGAAACCTGTTACAGAAGACAAACTCAAATAGTTTCCACTAAAATGAGAGATTTTTAAATGGTAAAACTGCACCCTGTCAAAGGAAGAACACTTGTGAGACCTGGAAAAATAAGGCAGTCTTCCAAGTTCTGGCTCACACAGGTTTCATTGTATGATATTATCAAACATCTACTGTTACCCATAATGTGCCTGGTTGGTGCAAATGGTTTATATTCAACCACAAATTGAAAAGTTGGTGGATCAAACCCAACCAGCAGTGCTGTAGGAGAAATGTTTGGCAATCTGCTTCCATAAAAGTCACAACCAAAGTAATCCTATGGAGCTCAAGTCTCCCATGCAACACATGGGGTCACCACGAGTTAAAATCAACTCAATGACAACTGGTGGTTTTTGTTTTTATTTTTTAGCTGATATCCTAAATAGTGGTGATAGAGCTAGGAAAATGACAGCCAATGTCCCTCAACACATGGAGCCTATATTCTGATTAACATTGTAAATTCTTAATTTGAAGTTTGATAATAACATGGCAAACAAAAAAATAATATCAGTTAATAAATACATTATAAGTACGTTTGTGATAATGGAGTACTTGTTTTCCATTAATTTCCACAAAGAAAAGCATTTAATAGCATATCTTAATCAAATTCAGAAAAATATTTAGCCTGAAATCACATATTCAAAGTATTATTTACTATCTATGTGTCATTGATACCTAGCAATTATTAAACAGTCACCACAGATACTTGCTATCAGGCAAACTTAAGGGAAATGCAGCTGCTTAATCAAAATTAGGCTTGGGGAAATACCATTTATTCATCCAAAATAGCTGTTATTAAGTGCTTGTTATATGCAAAGCCCAATGGTGGGCCTTGGAAGGGATGCTGAGACTAGCAAGCCTCAGATAATTCCTTCAAAGGGTTTATAATAGAGGAATGGAAGTAAGATTTGTCATGTAAATCAGAGAAGGATGCCTGGAATACTGATAAAGGATTATAGTGGTTTAGAAAGAGAGAGCACACAAGGAAGTCAAAATGTGCCTTCATAAATTTTGGAGAACAGGGCAAAGTGCCCGACCAATAGTCAAGTTCTGACTTATATTCTAATCCTGTCTTCACCCAAGTTTGGCTATATGAACTGAAGCAAATTCCTTTCATTCATTTTTCCTATTTATAAAGTAAAAAATAAAACACTACCAAACTTCTGGCCTTCTCAAATCTTTTTGGAAGAACCCAAGATATCATAAATAAAATTATCTGAATATTAATTACACTACCGTTTTGGTAGTTGAGTTAGATAACATATGTGAAACAACTTATTCCAGACACTAAGTAGGTCCTTGATAAATGTTGAATATGGGTCTGAAGTTGGAAATAGTTGAACTAAACTTTAAAGTATGGGTGAGATTTTAATGAGCAGAGATGATTTTTTCTTTTCTTTTTTTTTTTTTTTTTTAAGTATGCCAAGTCTAGAGAATGCCTTGAGGAAAGACAAAGAATCGGAAACAGGTGGTGTTGTCATCGAGTCAGTTCCGACTCATGGCAACCCCTTGTGTGCAGAGCAGAACGGCTCCGCAGGGTGTTCAAGGCTGCGACCTTTTCCAAGCAGATTATCAGGACTATCTTCTGAGCTGCCTCCAGATGGGTTCAAACTGTCAATCTTTCAACTAGTAGATGAATGCTTAACTGTCTGTGCCACCCAGGGACTCCTAGAAACATGTATGGAATACAAATGACAAGCAGTCTCATTTGCTTCACCCAAAAGTCTATGGAGTGGAGTAATAAGAGACCGACTCATAGTACTGAGGATGCTGATAGCTGAGAGTGTTTGCCCTTAACCTTGTGGGTTCCAGAGAGGTACTGTGGGACACTGATCAGAGAGGTGAACATGCAGAACCCATCTGCTTAATGTGTAAAACCTATACCTACCCTTTACATCATTTGACTATCAAATCTTGCCACCACCACTCCCCACAAAAAAAAACAGTCAATAAGCTTGTCTTGGTTCTCTAGCACTGCTGTAACAGCCATTCCACAAGTGATGGCTTTAACAAACAAGGATTTACTCTCTTATGGTTTAGGAGACTAGAAGTCCAAATTCAGAGTGCCGGCTCTAGGGGCTGGGTGAAGGCACCTTGGCCTCGGGCTTCAGCTCTTTCTCTTGCTCCAGGGTCACTAGAGCTGGAAGCATCTCTTTACTCAGGCAGCTGCTGGCTGCTGAGGCTCATGAAACCAAAGTCAGAAAGAAAAATGGTACAATTCCAAGATCAGTAGACGACACAGCAGGCCGCTGGTTCAGGTCCAGGAAAAATCCCAAGATTGGCAGGCAAGATGGCAGGCCACTGAGATGAAGACTCAGCCAAATGTGGGATCCAGATATGCCCCAAAGCTAGAGATGTTTCTCAAAACTTTCCCATACATGCTGGAAGCAGCCCATGCCATGAAGGCAACTAATTAACAGCTCATGAATATTCCACTATGGAGTTGATTCCAATCTCATGGGGAATAACTGCATCCAGCTGCCCAGCCACTCAAAACCATGGCCTAGTCAAGTTGACACACAACCTTAACTACTACAAAGCTCTCTCTAGGTAACACCATTACTGGCTCATATGAAGTTATTACTATTTCCAGTTAACGTAAATAGCAAACCCTTTGCCGATTTTCAGTTTCAAATAAAAGGGAATATACTATATACTTCCTTTTAGCAGGACCATGAAAGATGTCTCTTTCAATGTTAGATGCATTCCATTTCTCAGAATTAACCCATATCTTTAACTAAGACATCTTAAAAATTGAGAAAATAATTGAAAAGATTTTTATCAATGATGATAAATATGTATATTCACTAAATATATATATTCACTATATTCACTATACCATATAGGAGCTCTGGGGGTACAGTGCCTAGGGCATTGGACCACTAGCCAGAAGGTTGGTGGTTCAAACTCACCAGCCACTCTGGAAAGAAGATAGGGCAACCTGCTTCCATAAATTTTTACTGCCTCAGAAATCTAATGAGTCTGAATCAACTCTATGGCAGTGAGTTTGGTTTTTGTTTTGGTATACCATCCATAAATCACTGTGGTACTGCATATAAATACAAAGGAAAATACGACAAAAACACAGACTCTAGGCTATGAATATGCATTATGTGTTATAACTATCATGCAATATATTTATACTGTGATGAGAAGGATTATAATAAGAACAACATAGAATAAATTCAGTGCAAGAGAAAGAAAAAGAAGCTAAAGACAATATCTAAGCTGAATGAGTTAAGCGAAACAAAAATATTTCAAGGTTGGTGCCCTAACTCTTTGAATTATTCTACCCCATTCTATTATTAGATTTCAGTCCAATTTCTTTAGTGAAAAAGTGAAACAATGCTTCTTAAAGAAGCTTCCCTGTTTTTCCTGAAGGAATTTATAATTTCCTAATTTTAATAAACCCCTTCCTACTGTACAAAAGCTTTCATAATCATAATCCAACACTGTGTGTAAGATGTTATTACCTGTATTACAAAAATAAAAAACTGAGGCTCAAAGAGGTGAAGTGACTTGCTCAGTAGGACACATCCATAGCTTTAAGACCCATATCCTGGTCCTCTGATTACAAAGTCCCTGTTCCTTCTACTATATCCCCTTACAGCAATATCAGTGGGCACATTACACACCAGATAAAGAGTTCTCTTTCCTGCTTTCACAATAGCTGCCATTTGCACAAAAGGAGATGGACTACATAATGCCACATCGCCAAGCAGCTTTGTTCCTTTTTTATTCCTTATTTAGTTCTGTATGTTCTGTTCTGAGAGCTGTATAAGAGTAATCAAGTTGCCAGACACTATCTGCTGACGCCACATTATATAAACAGAAAATGTAGATGATAATACAATTAAGTCTTGGTCTACCTGGGGATATTATCCAATTTGAGAATGACCTACAAAGCATATGTCCTCCACCCCAATTCACCTTTGCCTGCTTCCTCCTTCCTGCTTCTGGATTAACTGCTTCGATCTTCAGGTTTCAATAATAAAAACTACCATTATACTAAATACAATTAGGAAGGCAACTGTATGCTATAAAAACTATATAACAATCCCCAACAGAAAATAGCAATAATTTTAGATTCTCTACTATTTGGGCAGGAGCTCTGGTAGCATAGTGGCTAAAGCACTTGACTGCTAAGCAGAAGGCTGGCGGTTCAAACCCACCAGCCACGCCTCGGAAGGAAGGTTGGGCAATCCTACTTCCGTAGTGATACTGCCTCGGAAACCCAAGGAGGGGTCGCTATGAGTCAGGGCCAACTCGAAGGCACATAACAACAACAACAACAAGTATTTGGGCTGATAGTCATCACTGATTCCTCCATCCATCTCAGGACATGATGGTTGACATAATACCGTGTCTAACAGAAGCTAAATTCTCAACTGTCTGAGAGAGATGAATTCTATTTATATACTCTCCAAGAAAGAGAGTAGACAACATGCTGCTCTTCTCCTTTCACATTATTTATTCCTGTGAAAAGTAGATAGGACATCTAGAGGCAGTCTTCACTCTATCTCATAAAGGAACCTAGTTGGTGCAGCCATGGAGTGCACCTAACTATAGAAATAACCTCATTGTTCTAATAAAAAATTGGTCAGTATTTAGAAGGGGATATGGGTAAGACTTCCTATTAATAAAGTAAAAAGCATTTTTTCCAAAGGTGAAATCTGTCTCCTCCTCCTTTAGGCTTAGTCTCAAACCTTTCTCTGGTCATTAGGATCAGCCCTAGCAGTTGGCCTGACAAATGTAAGAGCCCGGCTGAATATGTGCCCCGCCCCACCCCACCAAAAAAAAAAAAAGTCAATAAGCTTGTCTTGGTTCTCTAGAGCTGCTGTAACAGACATACCACAAGTGACGGCTTTAACAAACAAGGATTTATTCTCTTATGATTTAGGAGACTAGAAGTCCAAATTCAGAGTGCCAGCTCTAGGGGCTGGCTGAAGGAGACTTGACCTTGGGCTTCAGCTCTGTCTCTTGCTCCAGGGCCCCTGGAGTTGGAGATGTCTCTTCACTCAGGCAGCTACTGGCTGTTGAGGCAGCCATTTGTCAGTCTGGCTCCCATGTTGTGCCCCATTTCCACAAATTTACCTTCTATCATTTTCCCAAGCTTGGTGCTATCTCTTGAGTACCTTTAAAGAACCTTGTTTTGTGGTTTTCACCCCACTGAAGTGTTGTCCTTGATTTTAGCAATATCCTGAGACAGTGGTGCTGACTGTCCACTTGTACCTCTCCTACACTCTGTAAGAGTTCTTTGACCTTATCATCTAGATACCATTCTTTGCCAGCCAGAATGGATCTTCCTTTGGGACTCAAACTGGGTCTAATTCCTATCATCAGGCCCTTAGAGTGACAAGTTCTAAATCTGGGTTCCATTGGAATCTGTGACAGTCACCTTACTAACGCTGATCAGTCTATGTCTAACTTATCTTACTCAGGGCTTATAGTCTAACTGTGAGAGATGTATATTAAAAAGATTGTTTTTTAATTTAATTGTCTCATATTGTTACTTATCACAGGCACTTAAAATACCAAAGGATAAGATGGCATGGCCTGTGGATTGGTGTGTTATTGAGCATTATTCAATTAGGATTATGACCATCTTATGTGACACTGACAGTGTAAAGGCAGTATTAAACAGCAGCTAAGTAGTAACTCAGGAACCAGACTTCTTGGATTTAAAGTCTAGCTCTGACACTTAGAACTTTGAGACACTGAATAAACTAACAAAATCCACAATTCCTTTAACTATGAAATGGGGAAAATAATGATGGCTTTTTCAAAGCGTTATGAGGGTTAAAAGTGCTGATGTACAAAATGCTTAGAGCAGGGCCTGACTCATGGCAAATGCTCAACTAGTAGTCATATCATTATCTGGGTGGTCTGCCATATCGACCAATAACTAGAAGAGCAAAGAGATGAAGTAAAAAATCAGCATCATATTGAAATCAATTATTAAATCTTCAAAGAAGATGCCTTTGCCTCTCCCTAGGAAACACTAAATTCACCTCATAGCTGAGTAAATATATAGCAGGGAGATTTAGAGTATTAAGTCTGCCTTCACTGCTTACTAAGAAGCTCTGGTGGCGTAGTGGTTAAGACATTTGGCTGCTAACTAAAAGGTCAGTGGTTCAAACCCACCAGCTGCTCTACAGAAGAAAGATGGAGTGGTCCACTTCCATAAAGATTTACACTAATGTGTGCCTGGCACTGTGCTAAATGCAAGGGGCACAGAGATAGAAGAAATCAGCCAGATTCTCAAGCAGCTTGTTCATAGTAAACCAGATTATAATGTAAAATGAATCCAGAGAAAATGAACCTTGTTAAAAGAGCAAAGCATTCTAGAAGGATGCTTTTTGCATCCCCCCTCTCAGAATTTTTATTGTAATTGTCAAGTAGGGTACAGTTAATCCATAAAACAACAAATGATAGCATGCTTTAACTTGCTACCTTATGAGACAACAGAACACATATAATGCTTTCTATGCATCAGGTGGGAAACCCTGGGTGGTGCAAATAGTTAACATGCTCAGCTCCTAACAGAAAGTTTGGGGGTTCAAGTTTACCCAGAGACACCTAGGAAGAAAGGCTTGGCAATCTACTTCCAAAAAATCATCCATTGAAAACCCTGCAGAGCACAGTTCTACTCTGACACTCAGATTCAGAATGAACTCAATGGCAACTGTGTTTTGGTGTACCAGGAGACATTCTAAGCACTTCATTTATGTTAGCTAATAATCTTGCCACTCCTGTTAGGTAGGCACCATATTGTAGACAAGGAGACAAATCGCTAACTTATAGTGATCCTATGTATGACAGAGTAGAACTGCTCCAAAGGGTTTTCTTGGCTGTAATCTTTACAGAAGCATATCACCAGGCCTTTATTCCATGGCACCTGTGGGTAGGTTCAGAACTGCCAACCTTTAGATTAATAGTTGAACACAACAGTTTATGTCACCCAATTAACACTTATTAAATGTGCTCTGTATGACAGGCACCAATCTAAGTTCATTCTACGTCTAAGGTAATTAATAATAAGGTGAATACTATTAAGTGAGTACCATTATGATCTTCATTTCACAGATAAAGAATTTTCCAGGGTTACAGTTAGTAGGCAGTGAAAACCAAAACCAAACTTACTGCCATTGAGTCAATTCCAATTCATAGCGATTCTCATTGTGTGCCAGGCACACATTAGGACCTCAAAACCTGAAAGATGAATAATCAATAACAAATATCAAATAGGAAAGTTTTTCTCCACCTCATGCCAGTATTACGTGCTAAAATCAACAGATTTCAAACTCACTAACAAAACAATATCATTACTGTTGACGTTCTTTTAATAGTCTATAGCAAAAAGCATCAGCAGTGCTTTTTAAAAATAAATTGTGTAAACCATTATGTTGGAAATCTTGAAATGTTTTCACCATATAGTGCCAACAATTCCACTTAAAGACCATATTTTTTTTTCTCTCTTCTCCCAGTGCTCTGAGAATCTTGTGTGTTCTCTATGTACCGTACCACTGAAATACAGAAAAATTATCTGCTTCCTCATCAACCACTGATTTTTTCCATTACCAAATGAGAGCTTCTAAAGGCCCCACAATGACTAGGATAAATCACTCCATTTCTTTTACTCTCCTAAAGTAGATATTTTATGTCCCACTGCCACAAAATCCAAGATGAACATCAGAAATAGCCTGTGAGTTGAAGACTCTCATTTAAAAATGGCACGACAATTTATCCTATTTCTTACTAGACCACGAGCATTACATTATTCATTAGAAGTATTTGTTTTTCAGGCAGCTATTCCACAGCTTTTGCTGAGTGAAGCCTTCCTAGTGCAAACTGGTGATTTAGAGGGATATCTTCTGGAGATAAGGTCACTTTGTGGAATTCCCACCTATGTGACCCCAGTGTGTTTGCATAAATATAAATTCCCTCTATGACATCCTGTCATGTTTGCTCAGTGAGCAAGTAATTTGCCACTCTCATTACTCCTGGTACAAGGTACCTTGTGAAAAATCAATCTTCTTTCTGCTTCATACATCACAGTTTCCCAAGACATCCAGTGCATTCTGACTGAAATGAAGCTGGGAGATGAAGATGCAGATCTGTTTCAGTAGACCACATTGTCCAAAGAGCCTAATGAATGTTACATGTCATTGGGAAAGCCCATCTTAGGGCAGGGAAAATGTCTATATGCAAAGCAAAGATGCTGCTTTGTGCAAAGCATTTCCTATACCAGAGGGAAGGAGGTCTTAATAGTGGAACAAACAAGTAACTACAGGGGGTTGAGTGCACAATTCTTCAGAAATACTAATCTACAATCTCTTCAGGTCACACATCATTTTCTGCAACCCCTGACAGGCTGAAATTTGACTTTGAAGGATAATCTATTGCAGGATCTCTGCTGGCTATAATGTGCCAGGAGAGCAGAGCCACCTCATAAAAGCAGAGGAAAATACTTTCAGTGTTTTTGTTGGTGCTATTTGCTTTTTCACCAACATCTCCACTTCAACATCATAGCATTAGTGCCAGTGGAGAATAAAAAGCCATGCAAATCTTTTCCTTCTACACCTATGTTCAGATCTAACCCAATAAAACCAAACTCACTGCCATTGAGTCAATTCCAACTCATAGTGACCGTCATTGGTTTTCCAAGGCTGTAAATGTTTCCAGAAGCAGACTGCCTCATCTTCCTTCCATGGAATGGCTGGTGCATTCAAACCACTGACTGTTAGATTAGCAGCCCAATGTTTTAACCACTGCACCACCAGAACTCCTTAGTTTCAAATCCAGGGAAGGGTAATATACTAGAAATGTTTCGTGCTATATCATGGCACAGATCTAGTTTAGAAAACCACTAGCTCAAAATTCAATAAACAAATATTTATTGAGTAATTCTATATAACAAGTTTACTCTTGGAGCTGGAGGTAAAACAATTAACTAAAGAAACAAGGCTTTTCTCACAAATTTATGTTCTAGGAAAGAGAAAATAAGTGAATACCTAAATAAACTAATAGGACAATTTCAAGTACTGGCCAGTGCTATGAAAAAACTAAACAGGGTCATGTAGTAGACAATAATAGAGGCAGGGGTTTACGCAACATTAGATAGGATGGTGAGCAAGATATTAGCCAAAGGAACCAGTCATGTGACAAAAGAGAGATAAACATATTCTTCACCACTCGTCTGTCCATTTGTATCTACTGTGGTGGCTTGTGTTTCCTATGATGCTAGAAGCTATGTGACTAGTATCTCAAATACCAGCAGGGTCATCCATGATAGAACTCTCAGTGAAGCTTTCAGACTAAGATAGACTAGGAAGAAAGACTTGGTGATCTCCTTCCAAAAAAAATTACTCAGTGAAAATCTTGTGAATACCAGCTAAACATTGTCTGACATAGTGCCAGATGGTAAGTGTCTCAGCTTGGAAGGCACTCAAAATATGACTGGGAAAGAGCTGCACCCTCAAAGCAGTGTTGATCTTAATGACATGAAAGGAGTAAATAAAAGTGTTGGGATCTTCATTTGGTGATGTGACATGACTGAAAATGAAAAGAAACAGCTGCAAACATCCATTAATAACTAGAATGTGGAATGTACAAAGTATGAAGCTAGAAAAATTAGAAGTCATCAAAAATGAAATAGAACACATAAAGATCAATATCCTAAGCATTAGTGAGTTGAAACAGACTGGTATTGACTATTTTCAATTGGACAATCCTTTGGTCTATCATAAAGAGCTCTGGTGATGTAGTGCCTAAGGCATTTGACTACTAATCAGAAGGTCAGCGGTTCAAACCCACGAGCCCCTCCACAGAAGGAAGATAGGGCAATCCACATCTGTAAAGATTTACCACCTCAGAAACCCAATGAGGGTCACTATGAGTTGAAATAAACTCTACGGAAGTGAGGTTATTTTTTTAGCTTTTTGGTCTATTATGCTAGGAATAGACAGAATGATGGAATTTTGCAAGACCAATGACTTATTCGTTGCAAATACTTTATTTTAACAACATAAATGGCAGCTATACACATAGACTTCAGCTGATTGGAGTACACAGGAATCAGATCAACCACATCTGTGGAAAGAGGAGATGGAGAAGCTCCATATCTACAGCCAACACAAGGCCAGGAATGGACTGTCGAACAGATAATCACCTGCTCATATTCAAGTTCAAGGTGAAGTTGAAGACAATTAAAGCAAGTCCATGAGAGCCAAAATATGACATTGAATATATCCCTCCTGAATTCAAAGACCATCTAAAAAATAGAGTTGATGCATTGAACACCAATTACCAAAAACCAGAGGAATTGTGGGATCACATCAAGAGCATCATCCATGAAGAAAGTAAGAGGTTGTTAAGAAGATAGAAAAAGAAGAAAAGACCAAAATAGATGTCAGAAGAGACTCTGAAACTTGCCCTTGAGTGGAGAGTAGCTAAAGCAAATGGAAGAAGTGACAAGATAAAAGAGCTGAACAGATTTCAAAGAGCATCTTGAGCAGGCAAAGCCAATTACTATGATGAAATGTGCAAAGACCTGGAGTTAGAAAACCAAAAGGGAAGAAGAACAGGCTTGGCATTTCTCAAGCTGAATGAACTGAGGACAAAATTTAAGCCTCGAGTTGCAATATTGAAAGATTCTATGGGCAAAATATTGAATGATACAGGAAGTATCAAAAGAAGGTGGAAGGAATACACAGAATCACTGTAACAAAGAAAATTGGTTGATGTTCATGTTTCAGGAAATGGAATATGATCAAGAACCTGTGGTAGTGAAGGAAGAAGTCAAACCTGCACTGAAGGAATTGGTGAAAAACAAGGTTTCAGGAATTGACAGAATACCCATTGAAATGTTTCAACAAACGGATGCCGTGCTGGAGGCACTCACTCATTTTTGCCAAGAAATTTGGAAGACAGCTACCTGGGCAACTGACAGGAAGAGGTCCATATTTGTACCCATTCCAAAGAAAGGTGATCTCACAGAATGTGGAAATTATTAAACAATACCACATGCAAGTAAAATCTTGCTGAAGATATTAAAAAAAATGGTTGCAGCAGTATATTGACAGAGAACTTCCAAAAATGCAAGCTGGATTCAGAAAAGGACATGGAGTGAGAGACAGCATTGTTGATGTCAGATGGATCTTGGCTGAATGCAAAGAATACCAGAAAGATGTTTACTTGTGTTTTATTGACAGTGCAAAAGCATTTAACTGTGTGTATTATAACAAATTATGGATAACATTGAGAAGAGTGGGAATTCCAGAACACTTCACTATGCTCATAAGGAACTTCTACATAGACCATTTGAACACAATAAGGGGATACTGCATAGTCAGTCAGGGTTGTATCCTTTCACCATACTTATTCAATTTATATGCTGAGCAAATAATCCAAGAAACTGGACTATATGAAGAAAAACATGGCATGAGGATTGGAGGAAGGTTCATTAACAACCTGCAATATGCAGATGACACAACTTTGCTTGCTGAAAATGAGAATGACTTGAGGCACTTACTGGTGAAGATCAAGGACTATGGTATTCAGTATGGATTACATCTCAATGTAAAGAAAGTGAAAATCCTCACAACTGTACCAATAAGTAGCATCATGATAAATGGAGAAAAGTTGTGAAAGATATTACTGGGCTCCACAATCAACACCAATGGAAGTAGCAGTCAAGAACTCAGATGACGTATTGCACTGGGCAAATTTCTTACAAAAGACCTGTTTAAAGTACTGAAGAGCAAAGATATCTCTTTGAAGACTAAGGTGCACCTAACCCAAGCCATGGTATATTTTTCAATTACCTCATATACATGTGAAATCTGGATAATGAATAAGGAAGACCAAAGAAGAGTTGATGCTTTTGAGGTGTGGTGTTGACAAAGAATACTGAAAGTACCATAGACTGCCAGAAGAACACATTGGTCCTGGAAAAAGTGCAGCCAGAATGCTCCTTGGAAGTGAGAATGGCCAGACTTTGTCTTACTACTTTGGTCATGTTGTCAGAAGGGAGCATTCCCTAGAGAAGGATATCATGCTTGCTAAAGTGGAGGGTCAATGAAAAAGGGGAAGGCCCTCAACAGGATGGACTGACACAGTGGCTACCACAATCAGCTCAGGTTTGCAAGGCTGGCATAGTGTTTCATTCTGTTCTACACAGAATGAAACACTAGGGTTGTTATGAGTCAGAGGCAACTTGATGGCACCTAGCAACAGCAACAACATGCTGCAAATGACAAATTGAAGAGGAATGATGTCACATTCATCGGCAACAAAGAAAATTTCAAGATTTGTCCTGAAGTACAATGCTGTTAGTGATAGGATAATATCCATATGCTGACAAGGAAGACCAGTTAAAATTATTATTATTCAAATTTACACACCAAACACTAATGTCACAAATGAAGAAATGGAAGATTTTTACCACCTTCTGCAATCTGAAATTGATCAAACATGCAATTGAGATGCACTGATATTTACTGCTGATTGGAATACAAAACTTAGAAACAAAGAGGAAGGATTAAAAGTTGGAAATATGGCCTTGCTGAAGTTACATCACTAAAGATCACATGATGTGGACCTCACAGGATGGAATACACAGGAATCAAATCAACTACATCTTTGAAAGAGACAATGGATAAGTTCAATATTATCAGTCAGAACAAGTTCAGGGGCCAACTGTGGAACAGGCCATCAATGGTCCATATACAAGTACAGTGTGAAACTGAAGATTATTTAAAAAAATCCATGAGAGCCAAAGTACAACCTTGAGTATATCCCACTTTAATTTAGGGACCATCTCACACATAGGCTTAATGATTGAAATGAGCTATGTGATGACATCAAGAACATCATACATGAAGAAAGCAGAAGGTAAAAAGACAGGAAAGAAAGAAAAGATCAAAATGGATGTTAGAAGAGACTCTGAAACTTGCTCTTGAATGGGAAGTAGCTAAAGCCAATTGAAGAAATGATAAATTAAAAGAGCTGAACAAGAGACTTCAAAGGGCTGCTTGGGAAGACAAAGCATTATATTGAAATGTGCAAAGACTTGGAATTAGAAAACCAAAAGGTAAGCACATGCTTAGTATTTCTCAAGCTGAAAGAAATGAAGAAAAAAAATCAATTCTTGAGTTGCAATACTGAAGTACTGAAGGATTCTATGGGCAAAATATTGAACGATACAGGAAACACCAGAAGAAGATGGAAGGAATATACAGACCCACTGTATTGAAAGGATTAGTCAATGTTGAATCATTTCAGGAGATAGCATATGATAAAGAACCAATGGGACTGAAATAAGTCCAAGCTTCACTGAAGGCAATGGTAAAAAACAAGTCTCCAGGAACTGACTGAATACAAACTGAGATGTTTCAACAAATAGATTCAAGACTGGAAAGACCCATTCATGTATGCCAAAAAATGTGAAAGGCAGTTACCTGACCAACCAAATGAAAGAGAGCTATATTAATTCCCCTTCCAAAGAGAGGTGAGCTATTGAATGTGGAAATTATCAAACAATATCATTAATATCACACACAAGTGAAATTTTGCTGAGATAATTAAAAATTGGTTGCAGTAGTACATCAACAAGAAATTCTAGTTGGATTAAGAAGAGGATGTAGAATGAGGGATTTCACTGATGCCAGATGAATCTTGACTGAAAGTAGAGAATACCAGAAACATGTTTACACTTGTGTTTCATTGATCATGCAAAGGTACTTAACTATATTGATCATAACAAATTATGGAAAACGTGTGTTATGCTGGGTTCTCTGGAGAAGCAAAACCAGTGAAGCTTATATAGAGATTGAGAAATAGAGAAAAATTTATCTCAAAGAAATTGTTCCCACAGTCACAGAAGCTGGCAAGTCCCAAGTCTGTGGGTCAGACATCAAGCTGGAGGCTTCTCTTGACTCATTTAGCTGCAGGGGCTAACAATTGGCAGGCAGTACAGCAGGTTGCCGGTTTCGTAGGCTGATATATCCAAGATTAGCAGGTAAGATGGCAGGCTATTGTCTCACAGAGTGTGAAGGCAAAAATCCCAAAATTGGCAGGCAGTACAGCAGGCCACTGGTTGGAGTCCAAGAACCAGAGAGGATGACGAGCTAGATGCAGGATACAGATGTGGATAAAAAGCCAGAGAACTTTGCCAGAGCTTTTCCATATATGTTGAGAGCAGGACACATCCCAAAGGAAACTCCCTTTCAACTGATTTACTGCTCAAAGCAGATCTAATCATGGAAGTAATTACATTGGATCAGATCCCATCATAAAAAACCAAACTCATTCCCATTGAGTCATTTCCAACTCATAGCGACCCCATTGGGTTTCCAAGGCTGCAGATCTTTATGGAAATAGATTTCCCTGTCTTCCTTCCGTGGAGCAGCTGGTAGGTTTGAACTGCTGATCTTCCAGTTAGCAGTTAAATGCTTTATCTGCTACATCACCAGAGATTTCATCATAGGGGATGACTATATCATAACTGCTAAACCATTTAGAATCATGGCCCAGAAAAGTTGAAGCACAATCTTAACCATCACATGTGCAAATAATGTTGTTGTTGTTGTTGTTATGCGCCGTCGAGTTGGCCCCGACTCATAGCAACCCCTCCTTGGGTTTCCAAGGCAGTATCACTATGGAAGTAGGATTGCCCAACCTTCCTTCCGAGGAGTGGCTGGTGGGTTTGAACCGCCAGCCTTCTGGTTAGCAGTCAAGTGCTTTTAGCCACTATGCTACCAGAGCTCCTTGTGCAAATAATAGGAACTGCAAAAACACTTAATTCTACTCATGAGGAACCTGTACATAGACCAAGAGTTAGTCCTTCAAACAGAACAAGAGGATAATGCATGGTTTAAAACAAGGAAAGATGTACATCAGCATTGTAACTTTTTTTACCATAATTATTTAATTTTTATGCTGAGCAAATAATCCAAGAAGCTGGACTATATGAAGAAAAATACAGCATCAGGATCACAGAGGCCTTGCTGGTTATGATTGAGAATTTGGATTTATTCAAAGTGCAATGGGAAGCCATGAAAACCAAAAACCAAACCCATTGTCATCTAGTTAGTTCCAACTCATAGTGGCCTGATAGGACAGAATAGAACTGATCCATAGTGTTTCCAAGGTTGAAATCCTTATGGTAGCAGAATGCCATATCTTTCACCCATGGAATCGCAGGTAGGCTTGAACTGCTGACTCTTTAGTTTGTAACCCAGTGCTTAAGCACCTGTGCCATCTGAGCTCCTGGGAAACCACTGGAGGGTGGAAATGCGGGAAGTTTTAAAGTGTTCTGGTGGCACAATGGTTAAAGCATTCAGCTGCTAAACAAAAGGTTGAAGGTTCAAACCCACCAACTGCTCCACAAGCGAAAGATAAGGCAGTCGGCTTCTATAAAGCTTTACAGCCTTGCATACCTTATGTCCTGGAGGAAGTGCAGCCAGAATGCTCCTTGCAAGCAAGAATGTCCAGACTTCACCTCACCTACTTTGGTCATGTTATCAGCAGGGACCATTCCCTGGAGAAGGATGTCATGCTTGGTTAAGTGGAGGGTCAACAAAAGAGGGGAAGACCCTCAACGAGATGGATTGACAGAGTGGCTGTGGCAATGGGCTCAAGTATATAGCAAGGATCACAGAGCTGGCACGGGACCAGACAGTGTTTGTTCTGCTGTGCATAGGGTCACTACGAGTTGGAGATGAATCGATGGCACCCAACAACACAACAACATACCCTATGAGGCAGTTCTTCTCTGTTCTATAGGGTTACTATGCTTTGGAGTAGACTCAATGGCAGTGGGTTGTTTGAAACAGCAGCACAATTGATATGATTTGATTTACCTTTGTTTATGTGGTAGTTATGTTTGCGTGTCAGCTTGACTGGGCCTGGGTGAGTGGCTGGGCAGCTGGTGGTAGTTATTCCCCATGATGAGACTGGCAATCAACTCCATGGTGGGATATATCACAAGCAGCTGAGTAGCTGCCTGAGTGAAATGCCTCTAGCTTCAGTGGGCCAGAAGCAAGAGGCAGGGCTGAAGCCCAAGGTTGAGGGGCTTTCACACAGTCCCTAGAGCCTGGCACGTTGAACTTGGACTTCTAGTCTCCCATACTGTAAGAGAATAAAATCCTGTTTGTTAAGGCCATCCCATTTGTGCACTAGGTAACCAGAACAGTTAAAGATCACTTTAGAGTGCTATTGTGTGCCTACAGCTGTAGAAGTAGAAGAACCAGGGAAAACAGGAAACTGGGGCCAAAGTCCAGGCAAGTTGTGATGATGGCTTGGCCTAGCGCAATATCAGTAGAGATGAAGAGAAGTGAATATGTGTGATATGTTTTGGATATATGAACCTCAGGACCTGTTCAAAGATTTCATGAGAGCATGGTAAAGTAGAGAGGAATGAAGGATATAGATTAGATTTTTGGTTTAAGGAATTGGATGGATACTGGTGTCAGCAAGATAGAGAAGGGTAGAAATAAATAATTCGCTTTGAGACATATTAAATTTGTGAAGACATATGTTCAATATATTATTTAGGAAATTGGGAACACAAACCTAGAGCTTATGGGAGAGAAAAATTCTGCAGCATATAAATGGTATTTAATACCATATATCTGAATGAGTTCACCCAGTATAGGATCTGCCAGATAAAATACAGGACACCCAGTTAAATTTGAATTTCAGATAAACAACAAATAATTTTGTATGTCACAAACATTGCATGGTACACATTTATACCAAAGTGTGTCTCAATATTATATATATGTATACATAAAACACACACACATATATATATATATATATCCCAAATATTTGCATGGAAAAGACTTAGACTCAAAAAGCATTTATGTCTGAAATTCAAATTTAATGACACATCCTATATTTTTATTTGCTAAGTCTGGCAACCCTAACTCAGAGTGAGATTATAAACAGAGAAGACCAAGTCCTGGAGCTCTCCACATATAAGCAAAGGAAGAAGAACCAGATAAGGAAACTAAGAAGCCAGTCAGGAGAGTCTAGTGTCACTGGCACTAAAAGAAAATAAGACGTCCTAAGTAATTGCTCAAGGATTTTTGCTTAGGATTAAGATGATCTCAGACAAGTAATCATTACATTTAGCAACACAGGAGCCTTGTTGGCTTTGAAAACAGCAACTACAGTGAAGGAGGAGAAAAAGAAGACCCATTGGAATGAGATAAGAGAAGAAGCAGAGACAGTGAATACAGAAACCTCTTCCAATAAGCTTGGCTCTGAAAATTAGAATGAAATACGGTGGTATCTATACAGGATGATGCATGTGTGTTGATGGACATGATCTGGTGAAGAGGGAGAAGCAGACAATTCAAGAGGGAGAGGGGGAAATGGCAGAACCAATGTTCTGAAAAGGAATTCAATCCAGACCATGAGGAGATGGATTAGCATTTGATAGTAGTGAAGACAATTCTTCCTTTTAAATAGAAGATAGAGAATATGGGTGTGATGCCTGTTTATTTCAAATTTTACATGTGACTCCATAGACACATATAAACAAAAATATCCCATTTAAAATTCAGTATTTTCCACTCATTTTAATTTGTATAAATTTACCCAGCTATCATATACTCATAAATAAATATAGGTAGATTCAAAATTAGTTGCTTATTTCAAGACCCTTTCATAGTTAAATGGATGTTTGTTAGATAATTATTTAGAGGAAGAATTTTTTTTCATTTTTTTCTTCCCCTTTATTTTTCATGAATATGGAAAGTGTAAAAAGAGTTACAACATCAAAACTGATTTTTTTTTTTCCCTAAATGGAACTCAGAAATTCCTGAATAACATTTCCCATAACAACTGTGCCATGGCATACATCATTAAATAGAAAACTTTGGCTAATACGAAGTGAGAGCAAACACTGCCAAGCTCCAGAAAAACAAAGGTCAGTTGCTGTGGGAACCACCCTTTGGTCCTCCTGACCTTTGCATGTGTTGCATTAATGTGGGTATTTGCATTGGATCTACTCCAACATAAAAATAAGGTATTTAATGATACAGCTATAAACAGAGCTCAGCAGCAAAGAAACAGTGCTGTATTTCTGGGAGCACAAAGAGAAACAGTAAAGACATTTTGTAAAAAGGAGATATAATACCTTTAGAATATTTCTCTGAGTATCATGCAGTCATTTGTCAGTTAGCTGGTGTCCTGATGATACCTGTAAATGAACACAATTATTTTCCCCGTAACACTTCATGTTCTTATCAAAAGAGTGATTGTCTGGCAAACAAAATCTCCTAGTTTATTAAAGTTTCAGAGTAAGGATTATCTGCATGGTTCCTGCTATTTTCAACACAAATCTCAGAACAAAAACAACCTCATATTCTTTTAAATATTTAAAGGAATGTGTCTCCTATCAATAACTTGCATTTGAAGTCAAACTGATAATGCTTTTTGAACTGATCTAATATGAATACATGAAATATCCTTATTGTTAAAGCAACTACTAACAGGTGGTCTATCTATCAATAAAACTACCCGATTAAACAGGCCTCTTCCTCAGCATGGCTACTACAATTTAAAATTTCCACCTTCACTATATTAGGATAGTGTCTATCTTAGTTTCCCTATATCAACATGAGGAGTACAGACAAAACAAAATGTAAGCTCCACAAAGGCTGAGGTCCTTATATGCATTGCACAGTGCCTGGTGTCTAACAGGCAGTCAATAATATAGATGGATGGATGGTCAGAAGGACTATGAGAAGAGGAAGCTATAAAATTTAGTGAGATGGTAAAAAGATAATCACAAACATACTTTATTAAGTGAGAAAAATAAGATACATCCAAGATTCTCAACAACATCGTACCTTCCCTAAACCCACAACTCAGAAACAAATATTTTAACTCCATTAAAAGAATCTGGTCCTCTACATCCTCATTCTTTCACAAAGAATACATTCTCCCTCTCCCAATCTACCCATTCAGATACTCAAAAAGTGAACAGATCTCTCAAACACTAACCCAATGATACTCTAAGCTCTTGTAGCTAGATTTAAAACCTAATACCTGGGATTTACTCAAGCTTTTAAAAACCAACACAAATACATCACAGTAGAGGGTTGGAGAAAAGAGTTCACAAAAGCCAATATTCCCCAGAATAACACCCACACTTGTTTTCAAATAGTTCAGATGTTTGAAAGCTCACACCTCTAAATCATGAATTGAGGCAATCCTTCAAAAAGTGAACTTCTCAAAGTCAGGACAGTATTGTTCTCATCTTTGTATTCTAGGAGTCCACCACATGGCATGCCTCAATACATGTTTATTGCACGAATGAATGTATGCATATATGCATAAATACCATAATAGGAAATAGAATGCAAACTAGTAATTTAATGTCCTCACCTAATGGTGACATAGTGCCTAAGGCATTTGACTGCTAACCAGAAGACTGGCAGTTCAAACCCACCAGCCACTCCTTGGAAGGAAGATTGGGCAATCTACTTGCATAGTGATACTGCCTCAGAAACCCAAGGAGGGGTCGCTATGACTCAGATCTGACTTTACAGCAGTTCATTTAGTTTTTTATCTTTTTTAAAATGTATCATGGAATAAATTATGTAAATTTCTCAAGTGTTTGGTACTATATTGGAGTTAACCCTTCCCCACAAGAGAACTGCCTTGTAAATAAAAATTCTGCAAGACCACAAATCTATCCAACAAGTAAAGAGAGAGAAAAAAGAGAGGGAAGTAAGGGACAGAGACAAGGGAGGAGGTAATGGGAGGGGAGGAGACAGATGAAAGGTAGGGGGAAAGAAAGTATTTAATGCATCAGAGGATGGTACCTATATCTATACTTACAGATAAGGCAACAGGAAATCATGTCTTTATTTTTCTTTTCATTGCTTTCTTAAAATAAAACAATGGCTATCAAAGTCTTAAACTTAACCAAAGCTTTGTATGAAGTACACAAAGAAAGTAATGACTCTACAGCTGAGTGTTAATAAAATTCTGGAATTAAAAAATTAACAATTGCAGTCAAAACAACAAACAAAGCCAAGATCTAATTATATTATATATTCACAAACTTAAAAAGCATTATGAAATATTTAATAATCTACAAACTCCACATCTTTCAGCTACTCAGAGATTCCAAAGACTTGCATACAATTATCTCTTCAGTTAAATATGTAACACTTGATAAGTGCTTCAATTCACATTTACATCATTGTTCCTGATATTACCAGACCACTTCAAATGCTTACAGCTCTTCCTTCACTCACCAGGCTCTCTGCTTAGAGAGGCTTAGGTTACCAGAGTTTCATCTGGCTTATTTTAATCACTATCTTGCACTATCTGCCTATATCTTACATATGAGGAGTTTGGCAGATGATTTATGTGATTTTCTTTATTCTTATCTTGCCAGCACTTCTAGAATGGAAAGAAGAGAAGGAGTGGACTCAGAGGCACCGGACAACACGTCTCATTGTGAACCTAAACCTTAACTATACATCTGATTTCTAAAAGTCCATCCCAGATCCTGATAAAATCTAAAAACCAAGCTCATTGCCATGAAGTTGATTCCGATTCATAGCAATTCCCATTGGTTTTCCAAAGCTGTAAATTTTATGGAAGAAGACTACCTCATCTTTCTTCCAGGGAGCAACTAGTAGATTCAAACCATAGACATTTTGGTTAACAGCCAAATGTCTTAACCACTATACCAGCAGAGCTCCTTGGGTCCTGATAAGAGAAATGTATTTATATTACCTGGGATGTTCCTTTTCATTTAATTGCTATCAACCTATTGATGATACAAATAGCAAGTATATAATATTGTGAGTTAAGATGATCCTAATAATAACTTTTTAATGAGATCTTACTCTTCTATACTATTTGATACATGTGAAAATTGGCAATGCATGTGCAAGTTAACAAGCATAATAATAAACTAACAAAGTGAACCTATTACCTATTAAACCTATCCACAACTTAGGAATGATAATATTACCAGTCCTTTTGAAGACATCTAATTTGTGCTCCTTTCCAGGCCTCTCTGCTGTTTCTCTTCACTCAAATGTAAGCACTAGCTTTGCATGTGTGTATGTGTGTGTGTATATACATATATATGCAGAACAAAACTAAAACTAGTCCATAAGAATAAAATAGTACCCTGATTATATCCCAACTGTATATACAGACCATCTGAAGAATAGATTTGACTCACTGAACACCAATGACCAAAGAACAGACAAGTTGTGGGATGACATTAAGAACATCATACATGAAAAAAGCAAATGGTCATTAAAAAGACAGGAAAGGAAGAAAAGACGAAAATGGATGTCAGAAGAGACTGAAACTTGCTCTTGGATGTAGCATAGCAAAAGCCAATGGAAGGAATTAAACAAAAGAGTTGAACAGAAGATTTCAAAGGGCACCTCAAGAAGACAAAATAAAGTATTGTAATAAAATGTGCAAAGACATGGAATTAGAAAACTAAAAGGTAAGAATAAGCTTAGCATTTCCCAAGATGAAAGAACTGAAGAAAAAATTCAAACTGAGTTCCAATAATGAAAGATTCTATGGTCAAAATATTGAATAATGCAGGAAGTTTCAGAAGAAGATGGAAGGGATACACAGAGTCACTGTACCAAAAAGATCTGGTCGACGATCAACCACTTCAGAAGGTAGCATATGATCAAGACCCAATGATATTGAAGGAAGAAATTCAAACTTCATGGAAGGAATTGGTGAAAAATAAGGCTCCAGGAATTGATGAAATACCACTGAGATGTTTCAACAAATCAGTGCAGTGCTGCAGGTGTTTACTTATTTATGCAAAGAAATTTGGAAGAGAGCTACCTGGCCAACTGACCAGAAGAGATTGGTATTTGTGCCCATTCCAAAGAAAGGTGATCCAACATAATGTGGAAATTGTTGAACAATATCATTAATATTACCTTCATGTAAAATTTTGCTGAAGATAATTCAAAAATGATAGCAGCAGTGTATTGACAAGGAACTTCCAGAAATTTAAGCTGGATTCAAAGAGGACATGGAACAAGGGATATCATTGCTGATTTCAGATGGATCTTGGCTTAAAGGAAAGAATATCAGAAAGATGTTTACCTGTGTTTTATTGACTATGCAAAGCATTCAACTGTGTGGATCATAACAAATTGTGGGTAGCATTGCAAAGAATGGGAATTCCAGAACACTCAATCATGCTCATGAGGAAGCTGTACACAGACCAAGAGGCAGTCGTTCAAAAAGAACAAGGGAATTCTGAATGGTTTAAAATCAGGAAAGGTGTGTGTCAAGGTTGTATGCTTTCACCATACTTATTCAATCTGTATGCTGAGCAAATAATCTGAGAAGCTGGACTATATGGAGAAGAATGAGACCTCAGGATTGGAGGAAGGCTCATTAACAATCTATATTACGCAGATGACACAACCTTGCTTGCTGAAAATGAAGATGACTTGAATCACTTGCTGATGAAGATCCGAGACTACAGTCTTCATTATGGATTACACCTCAACATCAAGAAAACAAAAATCCTCACAACTGGACCAATAAGCAACATCACAATAAATGGAGAAAAGACTGAAGGTGTCAGGGATTTCATTTTAGTTGGATCCACCATCAATGTCCATGGAATCAGCAGTCAAGAAATCAGATGGCATATGACACTGGGCAAATCTGCTGAAAGAGATCTCTTTAAAATGTAAAAGAGCAAAGATATCACTTTGAAGACTAAAGTGTGCCTGACCCATGCCATTGTATTTTCATGGATGGGGAGGAATACTGAAAATACCATGGACCACTAGAAGAAAGAACAAGAACGAACTTCATCTTGGATGAAGTACAGCCAGAATGCTCCTTAGAAGCAAGAATGGTCAGACTTTATCCCACATTCTTTGGTCATGTTGTCAGAAGGAACCAATCCTTCCCTGGAAAAGGATATCATGCTTGGTAAAATGGAGAATCAGCAGAAAAGGTGAAGACCTTTAAAAAGGTGGATTGACACAGTAGTGACAATGATGGGCTCAAGCACGGCAAGGATTGTAAGGATGGTGAGGAACTGGGCAGTGTTTTGTTCTGTTGTACATAGATTCATTATGAGTTGGATGTGACTCAATGGTATCTAACAACTGTTGTTGTTGTTATTTGCCGTCAAGTCAGACCTGACTCATAGCGATCCCACTTGGGTTTTCAAGGCAGTATCACTACAGAAGTAGATTGCCCAACCTTCTTTCCGAGGAGTGGCTGGTGGATTTGAATCACCAGCTTTCTGGTTAGCAGTCAAGTGCCTTAGCTGCTATGCTACAACATATATTTTAACATAACATATGTTAAAGATATAATTTTAATATAATATACACTCTCATTTACTATTATATTATTATTACCCTCATGTTATTATATAATATATATTATTGTATATACTAAAATACTAATATATAAAACCAAACCCACTGTCACAGAATCAATTCCAACTCAGCAACTAACTCTATAAAACAGGATAAAACTGCCCCTTGGGTTTCCAAGGTTGAAAATCTTTATGGAAGGAGACTGCCTCATCTTTCTCCCATGAAGTGGCTAGTAGGTTCAATTCACCAACCTTTTGGTTAGTGGCCACTGCATCACCAAAGCTGCTTAACAATTTAAATACATATCCTTAACCAATCCATTTTTTTTTGATGTTCTTGATTTAAGCGTTATAAACCTATAACATACAACATTTTATAACTTGTACTGATGGTAGCGTAGTGCCTAAGGCACTTGGCTGCTAACCAGAAGGCTGGCAGTTCAAACCCATCAGCCACTCCTCGGAAGGAAGGTTGGGCAATCTCCTTCTGTAGTGATACTGCCTTCAAGACCCGAGGAGGGGTTGCTATGAGTCAGGTCCGATTCAATGGCACATAACAACAACAACTGATGGCACAGTAGTTAAAGCCCTCAGATGCTAATCAAAAAGTCAGTGGTGTGAACTCACCAGCCATTCCACATGAGAAAGATGGCCCAGTCTGTGTCTATAAACATTTACAGCCTTGAACACTCTATGGGACGGTTCTACTCTGTGCTATAGGGTCACTATGAGTGGGATCGACTCAATGGCAGTGGATTTTTATCATTGTTGTTATTTTGTCATTGTTGTTAGGTGCTGTTGAGTCCGTTCTGACTCACAGCAACCCTATGTACAACAGAATGAGATAGTGCCTGGTCCTGTGCCATCTTCACAACTATTGCCATGCTTGAGCCCATTATCACAGCCACCATGCTGACGATCTTCCCCTTTTTCTTCTAGCAGTCCATGGTATATTCAATATTCTTTGCTAACATCACAACTCAAATATATAAATTCTTCTGTGGTCTTCCTTATTCATTGTCCAGTTCTCACATGCATGTAAGGCTATTGAAAATATGATTTGGATCAGGCACACTTTAGTCTTCAAAATGATATCTTTGCTTCTTAACACTTCAGAGGTCGTTTGTAGCAGATTTACCCAATGCAATAAGTCAATGTTTTCATGCCAGTCATAAAATTTTCAGTGGTCAATTTTTTCTAACGTAAACCTAGTTTGTCATAAGTGGCCCTGCTGGTATTTGAAATACCAGTGGCCTAGCTTCCAGCATCACAGCAACATACAAGCCACCACAGTACAACAAACTGACAGATGAGTGGTGGGTTTTCATCATACGGTGTATAACCAAGGAGCTCTGGTGGTATACTGATTAAGGTATTTAGCTTAATGCCTAACCAAAAGGTTGGTGGTTTGAATCCACCAGCCACTCTGTGAAGAAAGATGAGGCACTCTGCTTCCATAAAGATTTATAGCCTTAGAAACCCTATGGGGATCACTATGAATCAGAACTGACTCAGTGGTAGTGAGTTTGTTTTTTTGTTGTTGGTGTTATGTGTAATTTCCTGAAACTTACATTTTTCATTCACCATTATGTGTCAACAATATGTTTATATTGTTATATCTAATTGTAGTTCATTCCTTTACAAAGTTATATAAAACAAAATATATTCATCTACTTCTTGTCAATGGACCGTCCATTTTTTTGCTATTGTGAACTTACAGAGATATTCGTATAAATATGTCCTGGTTCAAATGTGTTAAGAGTAGGTCTGAGATTTATACATGAGAAAAGAATTTCTGGCTCTTATTTGAAACAGATGGCTATGTGTTGGAAATGGTTAAGTGCTTGACTAACAGCCAAGAGGTTAATAGTTCAAACCCACCTAGAGGTCAAAAGACAAGTACAGAGCTGGAAGTCAGCTTGAAAAAGTTTACAGCCTTGAAAACTCTATGGAACAGCATACATGCTGTTGCCATAAATCAGAATAGACTTGATGGCTACTAACAGCATCGTAACTGCACATCAATGACTTTTTATATAAAATTTGTTTTCAGCCTCATGACTTTCATTGATATTCATTAATTTCTTACTACTTAATGGATTTTCAAAAAAGCAGTCAGTACCACTCTTTTGTTTTCCATAATCAAGACCTATAAACTTTTTTCATTAAATTACTACAGTATTCAATTTTGAGTTGCAGGTGTGATTACAAGTGTCTGGTCTATTTTACAACAATTATGTTAGATTTTCTTTTAGAGAGCTGCTGCCACTTTTTCACAAACTTTACAAAATAGATGCCTACATATTTATCAGTTGACTGATAATTTTCTCAATAGTGTTTTGTGCATTTCTCAAGTAGAATTATTCTAATGATGCTAAATTTTATTTGTTTTTCAAGTTTTAAACTGTTCGATTTTACTCTTTAAAATAATTTTTAATTCTCTTTTGTATATTTGAGTTGAAAAGCATTCTCTGAGTTTTATTATCACTTACTATGACAAAACAAATATATGGTACTACTGTAGAAGAAAAAGACACATAAATAATGTAATTGCAGTATAGATAACTTGGTTTTCCCAAGAGACCATTTGAAGCACAAGTACTTGGTATGTAAAAGTTAAATATTTCTTTTAGATAAGATTAGAATAAATACAACAAGATTTGAAGTAAAATTAAAAGTGCCATACTGATCAAACTTTCTGAATCCAGAAAGCTTGTTACATTAATTTTCTGTTCATACAGCATTCAGGAGATAATTCTAGATTGTTACCCCATTGTTAGTTAAAGATGATGATAATATATCTGGCTTTAGATTTTCCATGATACTTTCTGAGGATGGGGTCTGTTTATTTGAATGTTTTCATGTATAAGCACCACATTTTATTTCCTCATTGAAAATAACTAAGGAAGCTTCTGTTGTTGTTAGGTGTCATCAGTCATCTCTGACTCACAGTGACCCTACCTGCGGCAGAAAGAAACACCACCTGGTCCTGCGCCAACTCTGCGATCCCTGCTATACTTGAGCTCATCGCCGCAGCCACTTTGTCAATCCATCTCATTGAGGACCTTCCCCTCTTTTGCCGACCCTCCACCTTACATCCTCCTCCAGGGAGCAGTCCTTTCTGACAACATGACCAAAGTATATGAAACGAAGTCTGGCCATTCCCATTTCCAAAGAGCATTCCAGCTGCACTTCCTCCAGGACAGATTTGTTAGATATTTTAGCAGTCCATGGCACTTTCAGCATTCTTTGCCAGCACCACAACTCAAAAGCATCACCTCTTCTTTGGTCTTCCTTATTCATTGTCCAGCTCTCACATGCATAGGAGGTGACTGAAAATACCATGGCTTGTGTCAGGCACACCTTAGTCCTCAAGGAGACATCTGTGCTCTTCAACACTTGGAAGAGGTCCTTTGCAGCTGATTTGCCCATTGCTGCATGTCCTCTGATGTCCTGACTGCTGCTTCCATTGGTGTCAATTGTACAACTAGGCAATGTGAAGTCTTGACAACTTCAATCTCTTCTCCATTTATTGTGATGCTGCTTATAGGTCCAGTTGTGAGGATTTTTGTTTTCTTTATATTGAGATGTAATCCATACTGCAGATTCTAGTCTTCAATCCTCATCAGTAAGTACTTCAAGTCATCCTCACTTTCAGCCAGTAATATTGCATCATCATTGTATCTCAGGTTGTTAATGATTCTTCTTACAATCCTGATGCTGTGTTCTTCTTCAAATAGTCTAGCTTCTTGGATCATTTGCTGAGTATACAGATTGAATAAGTATGGTGAAAGGATACAACCCTGACACACTTCCTTCTTGATTTTAAACCATGCAGTGTCCCCTTCTTCTCTTCGAATGACAGCCTCCCAGTCTATGTACAGGTTCCTTATGAATATAATTAAGTGTTCTGGAATTCCCATTCTACTCAATGTTACCCATAATTTGTTATGATCCACACAATCAAATGCTATTTTTGCATAGTCAATAAAACACAAGTAAACATCTTCCTGGTATTCTCTGCTTTGAGCCAAGATCCATCTGACATCATTCCATGTCCTCTTCTGAATCCAGCTTGCATTTCTGGAAGTTCTCCGTCAATATACTGCTGCAACTGTTTTTGAATTATCTTCAGTACAATTTTACTTGCATGAGATATTAATGATATTGTTCTATAACTCCCACATTTTGTGGGATCACCTTTCTTTGGAATGGATACAAATATGGATCTCTTCCAGTCAGTTGGCCAGGTAGCTGTCTTTCAAATCTCTTGGCATAACCGAGTGTATGTCCCCAGCAGGGCATCCTTTGTTGAAACATCTCATTGGGTATTCTGTCAATTCCTGGAACCTTGTTCTCCCCCAATTCCTTCAGTACCGTTGGTTTTGATCATATGCCACCTCCTGAAATGGATGAACATTGAACAGGTCTTTTTGGTATGGTGACCCTGTATATTCCTTCCATCTTCTTGTGATGTTTCCTGCATCATTCAATATTTTGCCCATAGAATCTTTCAGTATTGTAACTCGAGACTTAAACTTTTTTCCTCAGTTCTTTCAGCTTCAGAAATGTTGAGCGTGTTCTTCCCTTTTGATTTTCTAATCCAAGTCTTTGCACATTTCATTATAGTAATTGGCTTTGTCTGCTTGAACTGCTCTTTGAAATCTTCTGTTCAGTTCTTTTATCTTGTCATTTCTTCCATTTGCTTTAGCTAGTCTTTATTCAAGGGCAAGTTTCAGAATCTCTTCTAACATCCATTTTGGTCTTTTCTTTCTTTCTCATATTTTTAATTACCTCTTGCTTTCTTCACGGATGATGCTCTTGAGGTCATCCCACAATTCTTCTGGTTTTCGATCACTGGTATTCAATGCATCAAATCTGTTCTTTAGATGGTCTTTAAATTCAAAAGGGATATATTCAAGGTCATATTTTGGCTCTCTTGGACTTGTTTTAATTGTCTTCAACTTCAAGTTGAATATGCATATGACCAGTTGATGGTCTGTTCCACATCACCTCCTGGCCTGGTTTTGGCTGAAGATCCTGTGTTTTTCCATCGCTTCTCGCCGCAAATGTAGTCAATCTGATTCCCATGTACTCTATCTGGTGAAGTCCACATGTATAGCCACGATTTGTGTTGTTTAACAAAGGTATTTGCTATGAATAAGTCATTGGTCTTGCAAAATTCTGTCATGCAATCTCCAGCGTTATTTCTGTCACCAAGGCCAAATTTTCCAACTACTGATGATTCTTCTTTGTTTCCAACTTTTGCATTCCAGTCACCAGTGATAATTAACACATCTTGATTGCATGTTCGGTCAATTTCAGATTGCAGAAGTTGGTAAAAATATTCAATTTCCTCATCTTTGACTTTGGTGATTGGTGCATAAATTTGAATAATAGTCGTATTAACTGGTCTTCCTTGTAGGCATATGGATATTATTCTTTCACTGACAGCATTGTACTTCAGGACAGATCTTAAAACATCCTTTGTGATGATGAATGCCATTTCTCTTCAAATTGTCATTCCTGGCATAGTAGATCATATGATTGCCTGATTCAAATGGCCAAAACCAGTCCATTTCAGCTCACTGATGCCTAGGATATCAATTTTTATGTGTTCCATTTCATTTTTGACAACTTCCAATTTTCCTATATTCATACTTCATACATTCTATGTTCTGATTACTAATGGATGTTTGCAGCTGTTTCTCCTCAATTTGAGTTGTGCCACGTCAGTAAATGGAGGTCCCTAAAGGTTTACTTTATCCATATGATTAAGATTCATTCTACTCTGAGAAGGCAACTCTTTCCCAGTCGTATTTTGAGGGACTTCCAACCTCTGGAGCCCATCTTCCTGCACTGTATCAGACAATGTTTCCAGGCTGTTCATAAAGTTGTCCTGTCATGTGTCAGGTAGTGTTTCTCTGCTATTCATAAGGTTTTCCCTGGCCAATTCTTTTGAGTAGTAGATGGCCCCTTCTTTCTTCCTAGTCTGTCTCAGCCTGTAAGCTACATTGAAACTTGTGCACCATGTGCAACCCTGCTGGCATTTGAAACACTGGTGGCACACTCTTAAGCCTCACAGCAACATGCAAGCCACAGTACAACAAACTGACAGAAAGTTTGTCTCCCTTAGCTCTTTGAAACTTCTCCACTCTCCCCTTACCTGGACTTCATGGCTCTGTTATCCCCATCTTTTCTGCCCACTTCCTGCCTCTTGGGGTGGGGCCTATCTCCCTCCCTTTAACCTGGATCTCATGGCTCTGTCATCTCTGGCTTCCCCCCCACACACTTCCTGACTCTTGGGGTGGGGAGTATGATTTCTATCTAAGTCATTCCATTTTATGACTTTTATAGAACTTGCTATGGCTGTGGGTAGGACTTCCAGCTCTGCATCACTACCAAATTCTTTCATTGTAGCCCACTGATTTAGCCATGGGCCCATAATTTAAATAGACTGTATCTTTCTAGTGGAGTCCTTAGGTAGTACAATAAGTTAATGAGCTTGACTGCTAACTGAACAGTTAGAAGTATCTCAAAAGAAAAGCCTGGTGATCTACTTCCAAAAAATCAGCCATTGAAAGCCCTATTGAACACAGTTCTACAATGGTACATATGAGGTCACCATGAGTTGAGGTCAACTCAATGACAACTGGCAAGGTAAGGTGAAGACACTTTGGTATGATACTATAGGAATTCTGTCTCTTAGTAACCTAATCTACAAAATGTTAAAAACTAATAATTTTAGCCTAACTATTTAACTAGAAGGAGCTCTGGTAGCATAGTGCCTAAGACACTTGACTGCTAACCAGAAGGCTGGTGGTTCAAACCCACCAGCCACTCCTCAGAAGGTAGGCTGGACAATCTACTTCCATAGTGATATCACCTTGGAAACGCAAAGAGGGGTCGCTGGTTGTCAGCTCCAACTGAGGTCCAAGGGCACATAACAACAACAATTTAAATAGAGGAATGAGAGAAGCAGTAGTTGAATGGTAAAATTCTCACCTTCTACACAAGAGACCTGGGTTCAATTCCTGGTCAATGCATAGCCACCATACCTCTATCAGTGGAGGCTTGAGAGTTGCTATGATGCTGAACAGGTTTCAATAGAATTTGCCAACTAAGACAGTCTAGGAAGAAAGTCCCAGAAATCTACTTCCAAAAATCAGCGAACGAAACCCTTGGCATCACGATGATCTGATCTGCAATTGATAATGGTGATGGCACAGGACCATTCAGAGTTTCATTCCACTGTGTGTGGGGTTGCCATGAGTTGGGGGGCAATTTGATAGCAGCTAACAAAAACATTATTGTTGTCGTTTGCCATTGAGTCGGAATCCGACTCATAGCTACACTTCCTTGGGTTTCCAAGGTGGTATCACTATAGAAGTAGATTGCCCAACCTTCCTTCCAAGGAGTGGCTGGTGGCTTTGAACTGCCAACCTTCTGGTTATCAGTCAAGTGCCTTAGGCACTATGCTACCAGAGCGCCTACAAAAATATATAACCAAATAAATGTATATTATCTTAGTAACAGCTTACATACAAAATAATATGACCAATTGCCATTACCTTTAAAATAAGAAAATGTGAATACCATGACTCCTTTGAATATTTTTATCAAATTCAAAGCAGGAGATGGCCTACCATCAATGCTGAGATTTAGAAAATAGCACAGAAGCAACCTCTAGTCTATAGTTAAGTCATCTGTCCTTATCTTCTTGGCCCCTCAGTAGCATAGATACAACTGAGCACATTTTCTTTTTGAAACACTTTCTTCTCCTCTGGAAGTGAGGAACCAGAAACATATTCATGATTCTCCTACTACCTTCCCACCTCTCATTCTCAGGGCACTTGGGATTATTGCAGTGACTAAGTGCTGTGTTAGAGTTTTCTTCTCTGTATACAGTCTCTTGCCCAGACAATCTCATCTCACCCAGTACCTGTAATAAGGTCCCTTCACTGTTCATTCACAAAAATTTTTCTCTCCCTTGACATCTTACCTGAGCCAGACTGTCATATTCAACTAAGTAATTAGATGACCCAATAGACTAATAGACTACTCAAAACTGGTATGTACAAAGTAGAATTATGCATTTTAGTCCTTCTCCTCTACCATCGATTCCTCTCCTGTTCATCATGGCACCACCATCCAGCCAAGCCAAAAATCCAGAAATTACCTGTGATTTCCCCTTTCCCTCACCACCATTTCCAACTTATCAGTAAATCCTATGCCCAACATCTTTACTGTACATTAAATCCATTCATCTTTCCACCTTCATTTTTATCCAAGTCTGACCCTTACTACTACAATGCCCTAATTGATCTCTCTGCTTCCACACTTCCACTATAGAATCCTTTCTTCTAACAAAACACAGAAGCATCCTTTTCTTTTTAATGTGCAAATGTTACCAGTGCCCCACTTAAAATTTTGCAATGTATTACCAGAATACTCCTTATTCCTAATTCTGTACTACGGCATTGAAGACATAGAACTCTTTAGTATTTCTGATGTTGAGTCTTTGAAAAGAATAGTAGGATTTGGCTGGTCTAGTGGGCTAATGGTGATCTGGCCCCATTCTGACCCTCCCATTTGATCATTTGTTCTCCTTCTCATTCATCTCACTAGTAAAAAGGCCAAACTTAAGTCCTCAAGTCCTTTACACTGGGTAGTTCTTGTTTTGGGAGCCCCCCCTCATTCTTGAGAATTCAGTCCAAACTAAATCTCTTCAAAGAGGCTCTCCTGACTACCTCATACAATTTAATGCCCAGTTTATTTCCACCACAGCTAGCATTGCTATCAATAATAATTTATTCATATTTTTTGTTTATGACTCCCACCACTAGAATTCAAGTTCCGTGTTAGGAACCTTTTCTGTCTTGTTCACCACTGTGTTCCCAGGTGCTCAATCTAGAACAGTGTGTGGCTCACTGCAGCCACTCAGAAAATATTTATAAAAGGAATAAATACCAACAACACAAAGCAAGGCCCTCAACTCTTTTTATTTTTATGTCACATTTAGCTATCTTGGATAAATTGCTTGATTTGTGGGCTAATTTCTAATTTCAAGAAATAGAAATTCAAAATCTCTATAGTTTCTATAATGTCAACTCTTACATGTGAGTCAAAAATACAATTGCATTTACAAAGTCAAAAAGTTCACATTTATTTTTACTTCTGAGGAACTTCAAGAGCAGAAGCACTTTTCTACAAAGTCGATTGTAATTTACACTCATTAAATTATCTGCCTTTTCAGACAATGGGATAAGAATAGTCTAAATGATTTGAGAAAAATGCCTGGCTTCAGCCAAATCCTACTATTCTTTTTAAAGACTCATCATCAGAAACACTAAAGAGTTCTGTGTCTTCAAAGCCATGTTTGGAGATGCTGAAAAACTGACATACATCACAGAAGGTAGAAGTAGAAATCTTGAAACATGCTTCCATGACAACTGTAGTATAAACTCAGTAAAAATAAAATATAAATTTGATCAGCATCAATACACCCTGGCAGTTAAAGGCTGTGTTCTAAAAAAACACCATACACAGAGAACCCTCAACTTTGCAGCCACCATACCAAGTGGAAGGTTAACAATATCCAATATAAGTATTTGGACATTTGAGTCAATTGAGTAAAGGTTTTTTTCCTGGCAGGATAAACTCTTCAAAAGCTCAAGCATTTAAGAGGCAGAGTAGAAAAGAGAGAAGTATACAGAGATATTAAACCTAAGTTCAAAATTAGGCTCTGTCACTTATTAGTCTGTATGTTATATATTACTAGTTTGAATATTAGGAGCTCTGGTAGCATAGTGGCTAAAGCACTTGACTGCTAACCAGAAGGTTGGCGGTTCAAACCCACCAGCCACTCCTCGGAAGGAAGGTTGGGCAATCCTACTTCCATAGTGATACTGCCTCGGAAACCCAAGGAGGGGCTGCTATGAGTTGGGGCTGACTCGACGGCACATAACAACGACAACAACAACAGTTTGAATATTACATATCTTTCCTTCATAAAATATTCTTTGAGTACTTTTTCTCTCAGGCATTGCACTAGGTGCTACCGTTATAAAACAAAATGTTTTATTCTTGATTGTGTACAGCTTAGACCCAAGTAGTTTTCTCCTAAATAAAAAACAAATAATACTACTAACCCCACTGATAGATAACCAAGATAAAGTAGGCAACACAGTTAGCACAATAGAAAATACTTAATAAATAACTTAACAATTTTTATTTCAACCAGGTTACACTAACCCATAGGCTATGTGGTACCCCCTAGTGACTTACAGTATATGTCTGAAATGATCATTTATAGTCATTCAATTCCATTGGAAAAAATCATACTATAATTGTTGCCCTATGCATAAAATGAATGATCATTAAAAAAATAATAATAAATAAAGTTGTAACTTTCAAAATTCCAGCATGCATAAAGTTTTATTTAATATATATTTAATTGACCTAAATGACAAGGTACAAAAATATACCTTGTTGATTTATTTATCAAAGATTAGTTACTGTAATATCTTCAGTAAGTTGCCATTAAAAATTAAATGATAATTTGTTGGTTACCAGGGATGGGGTGGAGAGAGCAGTGTGAAAATTGTTATATGGGTAAGAGATAAGTATTGCTTTGGGACAAGCAATATACCAAAGGTGAATAAGACACACAATAACACTAAGGAAAACGAAGACACAGAGAAGTGCACAAGAGGTACAGACAACAAAGGTAAACACTTTGTTGTATACAACACTGCAGTATCAATAATAACAGACATTAATCTATGGGTAGATACATAGGTCGAAAGGCTGAATGATGAGGGTTGTCTAGGCAAAAGGGAATATATCCATGACCATATATAAGTTTGGCAGGAAAAAAAAAAAAATAGATGATAAAAAGCAGCCAGAGGAAAGTGTACATTCTTTATCCATTGGTATCCATGCAGGGGATTATTTTTGCTTTTCAGAAATTTTCTGGTTCTACATTTCAAAATAATTAATTGGTTAAGTCTAGGAATGTAGCCAAGCAGTATTAGTCTGTTTCACAGAGAATGACTGTATCTAATTCAGCAGTACATGAGACTCCTACAATGTAATAGAACTATTTATGACTATCTTAAAAAGTGCTCTCTTACCTTCTCATATAGTAAGAGGTTATATTACTGTTCAAAAGCCTGAACCTTTCCTAGGCCCTCTAATAAGTATATTAATTACTCAAAATTACATGAGAAGTATTGTATATGTCTGAGCAATAAACTGCCATTCCTTTTGAAACTACAGTTCAATAATTCAACATGACTATTACCTTAATATCAAGATTCTAAATTACAGAGTTACAGATATCTAAAATAATGATTATCCAAACTAAAGAAAAGAAATCATGGGCTTAAGTTCACAAATATTAAGATAGTCTTCACATTGTTTCATTAACATCGAGAATCAAGTTTGATATTGTAAGTATAAATATGTAAACTGCAAAATGCTAAATAAGCATACCCAAGTAGTGCCACCAAATTGTCTCAGTATTACCAGACAGAGCATTGTCACAATTAAAGGCTGTAGGGGTCTCTGGAGGGAAAGAAGAAAAAATGTTCTCTTATCAATTTAGTATGAAATTAGTTTTTAATTAGAAAAAAGCTTCCTTTTCTCCTCAGTTATGAAAGGAAAACATAATGCAGTATGAATTTCTTATATACAGGGGATAAGAGCTTTTTGAAAATTACCAAAAGGCAAATACTCCTTTTATTAAATCCCTGAACAAAATGCCTTAGATATGTAGGTATTGACCCCAAGCACAAAGACACACTCTAACCAAGTTGTCTTTTTCAATGATTTAAATCAATTCATTTAAATAAACAAACACAAAAAGCCTAAATTCAGCAATCATGCTGTGCACATACATACTACTTTTAATCTCCTTTTTAGCAAAGAGATCACACTAGGTGATGCAGAGAGTAAACCAACAAAAACTGGAGAGACATGAAATTGTTGGGTTGTCAAGAAAATATGTAACAATTCTAAATGTCCAATCCAAACTTGCAAATATAGAAGAACCACGTATATTCTACCAGGTTAAAGAATATTACCTTGGTGGGTTATGAGGATAATATCGTATACCCTATTTCAAAATGTGGGTTCGATAGACTCTAGGGAAACACAAAGAATATGGATCCAGAATCTGGCCAACCCACTGGTGTGTGGTGTTAAGGTATCCCAGAAATTTGTCTGCCAAGGACCATAGGCACAGACAGACACCCAAAATATGACACCAAATTATTATCTATTGAGTATAATATCATTAAAGAACATATACTTATTTCATGTCAATTTAGAACTTTCTCTTTATGGAAGAACATGTACATAGTTTTACCTGCATCTGACAGGGAAGAAATTAGACAATTTCTCAAGGTCTTTTCCATTCCTATATATTACTGGTATGATCAGAATGCTGTATTCTTAGAAAATCTAAACCAAATTGATACTAACTTTTTTTCAAAGTCAGTTTAGTCTCTGGACTAAAGTGTGATTTTTAATCCTAGAGTGATCCAATAGTGCAATTTCAGGAAGCAAGTTTTGCGTGAAGGAGCCTGTATTTCACTGTCAGAGAGTTACAAGAGATGACAGTTTGTAATCCCATGGATGCAATGAAGGATGCTCACCTATCAGAAAAATCTGGAGAGAAAGGCATCCAGGGCCCTGAACAGGATGAGTAGTCAGTCACAAATTCGTAAACTATAACAAGCATTTTGACCTTGGAGTCACAACATTTTCAAGCTTCTATTTTCTTATTTGTAAAAATGGAGGTGAATTACCAAAGTATGAGGCAAGTCATCCAATTTCAGAGCAACATATTTGTGCCTGGGGATGCAAAGTTAGGTAGCACAGGATCTTCTTACAGGTAACAATAAACTACAGAGTGTTGTATATAAGATTCCAAAGCTTCTGGGGAAAGTCTAGCTTAGGAAATACACACATCAACACACTGAAGAGAGTTAAGATAGTGAGACAGGTTAAAATCAACCAGGAAAGAGTTGCATGTTAGCAGAGCAATAGAAGAGGATCGATCCCCAGAGAAGCACCAATATTTAAAGAGGAGTACAGAAAAAGATGTCTGACAAAGAAGCATGAGAAGAACAAGGAAGGTGCAGTTAAAGGAGGGTAAAGACTTATGTGCAAAGGAATTAGTTAGCGGTGGCAAATGAAGCAAAGAATAATAAGGGGATTCAAAATTCTTCACTAAATGTTTATAGAATGGGAGTGGGGATTAAGAATGGTCACATCTATAGGTTTCCAGTTGATACCATCAATTAAGAAGCACAAATTAAAAGGTATGATGAACTGTAGAATATAAAAATGGGAAGTTTGAGTAGAGTCTTGAAGAGAATGGTCAAAGTTTGGAATCTTCACTGAGAGAAATCTGATAATGGTAAGTTTGCTGGGCTATTAGAAGGAATAGGTTATGTGCTGCCTTTAAAATATGCAAAGATGATGTATTTATCCCAAAAATGATTATCAAAGCAGGTTCTATGGAAGGACACAAATACATTAAAAACAAATCCCAGACCTCAAGATTTCAACTGTGCAAATAACTAACTAGGCAATGCAAAATAAGGCCCCCAAAGAGAGTCATGAGAGTTCTGTGCGTGTGTGTGTTCACGTGTAGGTGTCATATTGATCCATTCAGTCTCTCAGGATACAACGCTTAAACTAATAAGATGATTCATATTATTCAGGGGTACAATTCACATCAAGAAAAGAGATGTTCTCTTATTTTATTCATTAGTAACATAATTTGAGTGTCAGGAACATAACTAATATGACTCACTAGAGCAATGCTGGAAAGAACTACTCCCACCTGACTCCACAGAGTACAGTTAACCGAGCACATCTGAAGAAATGGGACTAAGTGGAAAGCTGTGACTCTCTGCCAGTCCCTCATCTCAGTGGGCAACAATCTCCTCATACAGTAACTCTGGGGTAAGCATAATCAACAAATATAAGGGGTACATGAGTGGCACTAGCTGGGCAGGGCTGGTGGTTACAGAGGTATAAACAATACTCCCTGTCCTTGAGGAATTACTAATTGAATTGATAAATAAAACACAACCAGAGAAGCATTAAATAACAATAAAATTTCCTAGACTGTCAAAACAACTAGAGGAGAGATATCCCAAGCTTATTTGAAATTCTTACCAAAACTATGTTACAGATTGAAACTGACTAAAGGAAAAAGAATATGCTTAAGGGAAAACTGTGAAAGAGACAGGAGTTGTGCTGTATCTTAAAACTAGGTAAAGGTTGAGACTTCATGCAGGAAAGGAAACCCAGCCAGTCCCATCGTAATTGGTATCCCTTTTGCCATCACTGCTGATAAACTCACCCCGTGCAACTCTGAACCATCTGTGTTTCTCAAAGTGGGTGAATATCAGCCCTAACACTGCATATGATTTGGGCAACTCTATTTTAGGAGGCACTTTGTTTCAAAGATCAGATGTTTGACTGTTTCTTTGTCTTTGGGATTTGCAAAAATAAGACAAGTAATTTGCCTATTTGTTCCCTGTGTGGTTGGCAAGTTACATCATGTACAGATGTTCATGAAGGTTGTATTTACTGGCATTTTGTCCTCACAGTTTGAAGAAGAAAATAGCCATATTTACTTCACCTTATACTTTTCCAGGACATTCATTACGATTGGGTTGGAAAGCTTCTTTGAATTTTGATTTTGCATTTTACCCAAAAAATAGTAATGATTTACCATAATTAGCACCTTACCAACACTCAACAGCAGGAAGTTCCCTTCCGCAATTCTTTCTTCTGTACTCCCACCTTCACCCATCTAGTTTCAGACTCTAGGCAACATTTCAGAGAAAGAAGAATATCCTTGGCCCAATTCTTTAAAAACTCTAAATAATCCACAACCCTACCATTTCTCTTATATTCGTTATTCCCAAGTCAAGCAAATTCCATGTACCACCACTGAGCTGTGTTTAACTCTTTGCATTTCTGTGTGAACTCATGACATTTTGCACTCACACAGAACTTTAAATTATTTTTACCCCTGCTTCCAAATGAAATACCATTAGGAAATTATTGTCAGATTTAGGTACAAGTACTGAATATACATACCACTTAAGTTTTTAGAAAGCCAACACTTCTCATGTATTCATACAGCATGGCTGTCTGTCCTAGCTTGTGGTCTGAGGAAAAGCAAGAACAAGACCAACTTGGTACCAGAGAAGATGAAAGCAAACTGAGATCATTAGCAGAATTTGGGGCAAAACCAAGGTTCTAAACATGAATTCTGAATAAGAGACACCAGAACGTGAGAAGGTGAAATATCGGAGCAACCATCAGGAAACACGAAGCAATGATGGAGTGAGGGAATTGAGCAATCAAAAGCCAAAGCATAACATACAGAAAAGTATACAGAACCTCAAAGAGGAGTACCCAGACTAAAGCTAAACCTCAAAGAGGAGTAACCAGAACCTAATGGCTCAAACCCACTAACTCACAGTATTCATCCAACTATTATGGTGGAGGAACTTAAAATGCTATCCAAATTCCCCAGTGGAACTTAATGATACTGACAGTTACAATTTATCAAGTGCCTGTTGTTGTTGTTGTTGTTGTTGTTGTTGTTGCTAGGTGCTGTCAAGTCAGTTCTGACTCACAGCAACCCTGTGTACAATAGAACAAAACACTGCCCAGTCGTGCACCATACTCACAATCCTAGCTCTACCTGAGTCCACAGTGGCAGCCACTATGTCAATCCATCTCACTGAGGGTCTTCCCCTTTTTCATTGCCCCTCCACTTTACCAAGCATGATATCCTTCTCCAGGGAATGCTTCCTTTGACAACATGACCAAAGTAGGTGAGACAAAGTCTGGCCATTCTCGCTTTCAAGGAGCAGTCCAGCTGCACTTCCTCCAGGACAGATTTGTTTGTTCTTCTGGCAGTCTGTGGTGCTTTCAGTATTCTTCACCAACACCACAACTCAAAGCATCAACTCTTCTTTGGTCTTCCTTATTCATTGGCAAGCTCTCATATGCATATGAGGAGATTGAAAAAACCACTGCTTGGGTTAGGCACACCACCTTAGTCTTCAAAGAGACATCTTTGCTTATCAGCACTTTAAAGAGGTCTTTTGCAGCAGATTTGCCTAGTGCAATACGACATCTGATTTCTTTCCATTGGTGTTGATTGTGCAACCTAGAAATATGAAATCTTTGACAACTTCAATCTTTTCTCTATTTATCTTGATGCTGCTTATTGGTCCAGTTGTGAGGATTTTTGTTTTCTTTATGTTGAGGTGTGATCTATATTGTAGGCTATAGTCTTTAATCTTTATCAGTAAGTGCTTCAAGTCATCTTCACTATCAGCAAGCAAGGTTGTGTCATCTCCATATCACAGGTTGCTAATGAGTCTTCATCCAATCCTGACACCATGTTATACTTCATATAGTCCAGCATTTCAGATGATTTGCTCAACATTCATATTGAATAAGTATGGGGAAAGGATAAAATCTTGATGCACACCATTCCTGGTTTAAAACCATGCAATATCCCCTTGTTCTGTTCAAATGACACATCCTGGTCTATGTACAGGTTCCTTGTGAGCACAATTAAGTGTTCCGAAATTCCCATTCTTCTCAATGTTATCCATAATTTATGATCCACACAATCAAATGCTTTTGCATAGTCAATAAAACACAAGTAAACATCTTCCTGGTATTCTTTGTTTTCAGACAAGATCCATCTGCCATCAACAATGGTATCCCTTGTTCCACTTCTTCTGAATTCACCTTGCATTTCTAGAACTTCCCTGTCAATATACTGTTGCAACTGTTTTTTAATTATCTTCAGCAAAATTTTTCTTGCGTGTAACATTAATGATATTTTTCAATAATTTCCACATTCTCTGGGATCACCTTTCTTTGGAATGGGTACAAATATGGATTTCTTCTAGTCAGCTGACCAGGTAGCTGTCTTCCAAATTTCTTGGCATAGACAAGGAAGTGCCTTCAGTGCAGCATTAGTTTGTTGAAACATCTCAGTGGGTATTCCATCTGTTCCTGGAGCCTTGGTTTTCACCAATTCCTTCAGTGCACCTTTGGCTTCTTTCTTCAATACCATTGGTTCTTGATCATATGCCACCTCCTGAAATGGGTTAACATTGATCAATTATTTTTGATACAGTGACTCTGTATATCCCTTCCATCTTCTTTTGATGCCTTCTATATCATTCAATATTTTGCCCATAGAATCTTTCAATATTGCAACTTGAGGCTTGAATTTTTCTTCAATTTTTTCAGCTTGAGAAATACTAAACGTGTTCTTCCTTTTTGGTTTTCTAACTCCAGATCTTTGCACATTTCATTATAATAATTGACTGTCTTTTCCAAATGCTCTTTGAAATCTTCTGGTCAGCTCTTTTATCTCGTCATTTCTTCCATTTGCTTTAGTTACTCTTCATTCAAGAACAAGTTTCAGAGTCTCTTCTGATATCCATTTTGGTCTTTTCTTCCTTTGCTGTCTTTTCAATGATTATTTGCTTTCTTCATGTATGATTTTCTTGATGTCATCCTGCAATTCACCTGGTTTTCAGCCATTGATGTTCAGTGTGTCAAATCTATCCTTCAGATGGTCTCTAAATTCAGGTGGAATATAATCAAGGTCATATTTTGGCTCTCGTGGAGTTGTTTTACTTGTCTTCAGGTTCAACTGGACTTCGCATATGAGCAATTAATGGTGTGTTCCACAGTCAGCTCTTGGCCTTATTTTGGCTGAAGATATTGAGCTCTCTATCACCTCTTTCCACAGATTTCTGTGTATCCCAGCTGGTGAGGTCCATATGTACAGCCACCACTTATGTTGTTGAAAAAATTTATTTGCAATGCATAAATTGTTGGTCTTACAGAATTCTATCATGCAATCTCCAGCATCATTTCTATCACCAAGGTCATGTTTTCTAACACCAGTAAATCTTCTTTGTTTCCAACTTTCTCATTCCAATCACCTTGGTTGATAATCAATACACCTTGGTTGTATGTCTGGTCAATTTCAGACTGCAGGTGTTGGTAAAAATCTTCAATTTCTTCATCTTTGGCTTTAGTGGTTGGTGCATAAATTTTAATATTAGTAGTATTAACTGGTCTTCCTTGTCAAACCAAACAAAACTACTGCCATCAACTTGATTCCAACTGCTAGTGACCCTCATTGGTTTTCTGAGGCTATAAATCTACAAAAGTAGATTGCCCCATCTTCCTTCCATGGAGCAGCTGGTGGGTTTGAACCTCTGACCTTCTGGTTAACAGCCAAATGTCTTATCCACTACACCACCAGAGCTCCTGGTCTTCCATGTAGGCATATGGATATTATGCTATCACTAACAGCACTGTACTTCAGGATAGATCTTGAAACATTCTTTGTGACAATGAATGCCATACCATTCCTCTTCAATTTACCATTGCTGAAATAGTAGATCATATGGTTGTCTGATTCAAAATGGTCAAAACCCATCCATTTCAGCTCACTAATACCTAAGATATCAATCTTCATTCATTACGTTTTATATTTGACAACTTCCAATTTTCCTACACTCATACTTCATACATTCCATGTTCCAATTATTAATGGATGTTTGCAGCTGTTTCTGCCCATTTTGAGTCATATCCCATCAGCAACAAATGGAGATCTTGAAAGCTTTACTTCATCCACGTCATTAACTTCAACTCTACTTTGAGGAGGCAGCTTTTCCCCAATTGTATTTTGAGTGCCTTCCAACTTGATGGGCTCATCTTCTGGCACTATATCAGACAATGTTTCAGGGCTATTCATAAACTTTTCCAGTAATATATCAGACAGTGTTTCACTGCTATTCATAAGGTTTTCACTGGCCAATTCTTTGAGAAGTGGATGACCTCTTTGTTCTTCCAAGTCTGTCTTAGTCTGGAAGCTCTGCTGAATCCCATCCATCATGGGTGACCTTGCTGGAATTTGAAATACTAGTGGCATAGTCTCAGTCTCAAAGCAACACACAAGTCACCAATGACCTGACAGATGAGTGGTGGATCAAGTGTCTATGGACCAAGAATTTTACTTATATTACCTCAGTTATACCAAGACAACTCTTCAGTGCATTTAATTTCCTATCTCACATTTGAGAAACTCAAGGCTCAGAAAAGTTAAATAACTTTCTGAAGGTCACCAAGTAAGTAAGTGCTAAAACTAGAATTGAAAGTATTCATTCCTCTATAACATGCTTTTTACACTGGAGTTTATGCCTAGCAAAATGCATATAGTTCTCATAGTTCTCATTCTAGAACTATGCTGTCCAGTATAGTAGCCACTAGCCACATGTAGGTGATGAGCACTTGAAGTGAGGCTAGTGCCAAATGTTGAAATGATAACATTTTAGATATCATAAGTTAACCATATTATGAATATTAAGTTTACCCATTTCTTTTAATTTTTTTTCTAATGTGGATACTAGAAAATTTTAAATTACATACCCACCAGCCACTCCTCAGAAGGAAGACTGGGCAATCTACTTCTGTAATGTTACCACCTCAGAAACCCCAGGAGGGGTCGCTATGAGTTGGATCTGACTCAGTGGCAGTGAGTTTGGTTTTTGGTTTGATATGGTTCATATCATATTTCTATTGAAAATGGTTTTAGAATATAAGTTAAGTCTTTCTCAAGAAAACTTTTTAAAACAAAACTCCAAACTTCCCAATGTTAGTCATCAAAAGACAATATCCAGAGGAGAAAGGAGTCAACAAAATGGCCCTAATTTTTTACCTGTTCGATCTACCTCACTATAATTATTCTATTCACTGCTGTTGTCATCATTCTGGCACCCAAGTATGGAAACTAGACCTCTGTACAGCTAAGAAACCTCAAAGAGAAAAACCAAACTCACTGACATCGAATCAATTCCAACTCATAGTGACCCCCACTGGGTTTCCAAAGCTGTAAAGCTCTACAGAAGTGGATCACCTCATCTTCCTTCTGTGGAGCAGCTGGTAGGTTTGAACCACTGACCTGGTGAGCAGCCAAATGTCTTAGCCTCTTTTAAAAAAAAAAAAATTTCAACTACCATGATAAAATAGAAGTAAATCAAAGAAAATTCAAGGAACTTTAAATAGTTCTAATCACAAATTGGGGAGCTCTGGTAGCATAGTGCTTAAGGCACTTGACTGCTAATCAGAAAGCTGGTGGTTCAAACCCACCAGCCACTCCTCAGAAGGAAGATGGGGCAATCTACTTCCATAGTGATACTGCCTCGGCAACCCAAGGAGGGGTCGCTATGAGTCGGGTCTGACTCAACAGCACATAACAACAACAACAACAATCACAAATTGAGGAGCCCTGGTTGCACAGTGGTTAAAGCCCTAAGATGTTAACCAAAAGTTCTGCAGTTTGATCCCACTAGCCACTCCACGGGTAAATAATGTGGCAGTGTACTTTCATAACCCTATGGGAGAGACAGCTTTCCTCTGTCCTATAAGGTCACTATGAATCAGAATTGACTCGGCAGCAGTGAGTTTTGGTTCTAGGGATCACAAATCAGAGGTTTCAACTCTGACTTTAGTTATCTTGCATGAAAGTTTCTAGATCTAATCCTCACTCAGAAAGGAAGCAGCCCTCTAGGCCAGGGGTCACAGACATAAAAGTGTTCAGAATCTTTTGTGCTTATAGGAATGAGAAAATAGCTCTCCTGAAGACAAGAGGGCGTGATGGTGACTGTGGTAAATAAAGGCATCAAATTCAAAATTTCAGAAATAATAATAACCTCTCCAACAATTGTTAAGGATATAACCATGACCAATATTCTCTCCCAATTTTGAGGCTACAGGATGTAATGCACTGAAATTAAAACCAAGTTAAGAAAGAAAGAACCAGGAAAGAAAATAAGTAGGCAAAGAAGGTGCTAAGAAGGGAAACAGCATAAAATGGCCCTGATTCTGTACACAATATCCATCCCTATAAGAATCAAGAGATCTGCATCATCACTTGTCATTTATAATATAAAGCACCTATGTTTCTCAGAGCACCTTGTAGATATTTTGCTTATTATAGATAATAATCCCTGGAGGTAGCTCTAATTCAACAGCTTTTGTTAGCAATGAAGAAAAGTGGGATAGATACTACAGAAGAAATGTACTCAGCATCTCTGGTTCTGATTCTGGCCTCAGTCTACAGAATCACAGGAGCAGGAACATGTGAAGAGTGGAAAGGCACCTGACCTGCATATCTGTAACATTCCTATTTATTGTGCAACTTTGCTTTCTTAGTATTTTCATTCCTGAGAAAATGAATGGGGTCAGCAATAATGGGAGCCAATGCTTTTCATGTTAAAAAAAAAAAAAAAAGAAAGAAAAAATCCATAATCTGGTAGAGAAAAACATTATGCTTCTGAAATAGCTATGCCCACCCTGAAAGATTTTAGGACAGTCAGATGATGAGCCTTCAAAAGACCTCATCATCTGAGTCCTGAGGGCTGTGATTTCACTATATTTGTAATAAAGATGACAAAAGAAATTGCTCTTTGAATATGCATCTTTGGAAGTTGTTATGTAGCATAGTAATAAAGACGCTGGATTGAAAGACAAAGAGCCAGATTTATGGCCAGCTCTCCACCATCCCTATTAACCTGAGGCAGGACATTTAACCCTGTTGGAGTATATACTAAATGATAACTCAGAGATCTAATATTCTAAAATTCTGTGATGGTGATGTTTGTTCCTTAAACCTCTTCTAAGCAATTAAAATAATGCCATCAGACCAGTTTTTACTGTAGGCAGAGATTGATAAGATTTGGTGATACCAGGAAATCTACTCAGATCCACTATTCTTTCTTCCTACACTTGTTATCAATGCCTTAACCTTAAGGATGAAAACTCATGGGTAGAACTGCAGGCAGTGTAAGGGCAGAAAGGTGTTAAAGGTCCAGCTGGGAAGGCATTATAGTCAAATTTCACTTACTTCATCATTTTGCCGAGGGCTAGCCCCAGGACCCAATAATGAATGTTTATTAATGATTTAAAGCTAGCCTCATGCTAGAAGTGAAGAGGAGAGCCAGAATATGGATAGTATATTCACCAGACTGTCCCATGGCTTGCTCAGCAACTCAAAGTACAGGAATTTGGGCAATGCCCTTGAGTATCTGTGAGGCTGAATCAATATTATTTAGAAAGCCTATTTGTTTGAACCAATTACTGCTAGGAACTCTGGTAGCGTAGTGCCTAAGGCACTTGACCACTAACCAGAAGGCTGGCGGTTCAAACCCACCAGTCATTCCTCGGATGGAAGGTTGGGCAATCTACTTCCGTAGTGATACTGCCTTGGACACCCAATGAGGGATCTCTATGAGTCAGGTCCAACTCAACAGCACACAACAACAACAACAATTATTTCTGTCAAATAGATTCCAACTCATGGCAATCCCATGAGTTTCAGAGTAGAACTCTGCTCCAGAGGGATTTCAATGGCTGGATTTGTTTTGTTTTGTTTTGTTTTTAAGTAGATCTCCAGGCCTTTCCTCTGAGATGCCTCTGGGTGGACTTAAAGCTGCAATCTTTTTGTTAGCTGCTGAGCATTTTAAGTGTTTGGGCTACCCAGAGACTCCATTTGAAACCATGAAGCACTTCAGCCCTATGAAAATTATTAGTGCTATTCCAGTTGAAAATGCTCTTGGACCATCACTAAGCAAAGACTACCTAATAGAAATCAATAGAAACAAGAAATTTTTCTTCAATTTTAGGCCATGCCACCACATCCTCATATGTCATTCAACAAGTATATATTTAGTGTATATTGTATTACGCAAGGGATAAGAACTGAAAAGGAATTAGATAGGTAAGATTTTTATTCTCTAAATAACTTATTTGCATATTGGAGAGCTATTTTAAAATCTTTTATGTATGTAGTCTAAGAAAATGATGTGTCATAGGCTAACATGATTTGCAGCTTTCTCTAGAATTCTATTTCCTAGATTGATATAGTTTAAGGATTTGATGGGACTGAAAATATTTTGTAATTCAAATACTTACCCAATCTTTTCTACAAGATCCCCACCAAGCAGCTGTCTCACATATTTTGGAACTTATCCAACTAAGAGGAACTCACTCCTTCTAATTCATCTATTGAGACACCCCGATTTTCCTAGTTGATCCTGGTTCCAAGCTATAAAAATCAAGTCAGATTCCTCATCTATAAGAGATACCCTAAATACTTTAAAAAAAAAAAAAAAACCAACTCATTGGCACTGAGTCTGATCTGACTCATAGCGACCCCTCCTTGGGTTAGTGATTCTGAGGCGGTATCACTACAGAAGTAGATTGCCCAACCTTCCTTCTGAGGAGTGGCTGGTGGGTTTGAACTGACAGCCTTCTGGTTAGCAGTCAAATGCCTTAGGCAGTATGCCCCCAGAACTCCCTCCTAAATACTAGAGGACAGTTATTACCTTTTCCCTGATTGATCTAAGCCATCTTGTAGTACTTCTTCACATGAAATGGCATGAAACCCTTTGTCATTGAGGTTGTTCTTTTCTGGACAGGTTCTAGTTTGTCTATGTACCTCTTGAAATATGAGATCTAGAACTGAACGTGATAAAAGAATGTATATCATTGTTGTTGTTATGTGCCATCGAGTCGGCCCGACTCATAGCGACCCCTCCTTGGGTTTCCGAGCCAGTATCACTACGAAAATAGATTGCCGCATCTTCCTTCCAAGGAGTGCCTGGTGGGTTTGAACCACCAGCCTTCTGGTTAGCAGTCAAGTGCCTTAGACACTACGCTACCAGAACTCCTTAAGTTAAAAATTGGCCTTGTATTAGACACGTTAGGACCTCAGCTCTGAAACTGCCAATTATTTGACCTTCAGCAAGTTAATTAACCTCTCTGAGTCTATATTTCTTTATATAAATCTCCCTAAATTAGGGATTATAGTATATAGCTAGATTCCTCAAAGATTTATTGTGAGGATTTGATGTGGTTGAGTAGGTATAATACTTAGTGAAGTATCTGATACCTGTTGTTGTTGTTGTTGTTATTTGCCGTCGAGTCGCCCCCGACTCATAGCGACCCCTCCTTGGGTTTCCGAGGCAGTATCACTACGGAAGTAGGATTGCCCAACCTTCCTTCCGAGGAGTGGCTGGTGGGTTTGAACCGCCAGCCTTCTGGTTAGCAGTCAAGTGCTTTAGCCACTATGTGAGATCTTAACCAATAATACTTATTGCTGTAGTGGTAGTGTTTCCACTCTCTGGTATAATATGATTAGCCCAGAGGAAAGTATGACTATTAAATTATTGTTTAAATTTTACTTGAAGACACCCTTTTCTTTTTCTCTTTTTCACTTGTGGTGGCAAATCTATACTTTTTTTTTTTTTTTTTTTTTGTTCTCTGATTCTTGGCTTGGTAATTCACCTACCTTTTGCCTTCCTTCCACTTTCATTTAGAAAAAATTCTGGGCAGAGATGCTTGAGTCATGTGTCACAGTATATCTGGAGTGTGGGTTCAAGATAAACCTTTTATTCCCCATTGACAGAACCATAGTGAAAATTCCAAATTTATTTAAGATGCTCTCCATCTTTGCTTAAAAAATAATTAAGGAAGGATATATTTCAGGTTTTATGCTTCTTTATCCAAATTATATACAGATGTTGTATAGAAATGTATTCTTAATAGCTACATTAACTATGATAAGTTCACTCACATCATTGTCATTCATGTCTAATTAACTTAAATGCCCAACTGGGAGTATTAAGAATTTGCACAAGGCAAGGAGAGTGAGTCATGTGGATCTCTCAGCCCCCAGCCTGCCATATGAATAGACAAGGATAGGAGAGGCAAATGAAAACGAGTGTTCAAGATCAAGAGGGGTAACAATCAAGAGAACCAGGCAGGACATGCTCAACAGCAGAGCTCTAAAACCTGTAGAGCTTCTCTTTAAAAAAAGAAAACACTTAAGGGACAATAAAATAGCATGGCTCCAAATCTAGACAGCATTTTGAAAGGAGTATACAATATTATTTATTGCCCCTTTCACCTGTTAGAAATTAAACATTTAATTTTTCTTTTTAAAAAAAAAATAATAATAATAATGTCAGATTTGCATTCAATTCTTTGAATACTATCCTGATAGGTAGGCATCCAAGTTGTGCTTGATGATATCCACAGGAGGGGCTTACTCTTTCACAAAGCATCCCATTGTTTTGATGATGATCTCTTTTGGTTATAAATTTCTTCCTTTTATTTGAACTCTATGCTCCTGATCTACTTCTGTAGTGATACCACCTTGGAAACCTAAGGAGGGGTCGCTATGAGTTGGATCTGATCCGATGGCAGTGAGTTTGGCTTTTTTGTGATACTCCTCATAATGCCCACTCACAGACCTGGTCTGTGCCCTCTAGAGCAACACATCAGGAAGCCCAGAAGGTGGGAGATTAAGAGGAAGGAGCTAGGGCACAGCATTTTCTCCTGCTGCCCGGCAAAGCTGCCTGAGCCATTTATTTCTACTGGAAGGCAAGCTCCACTGGAGGTCAGAGAAGGATAGAATGAGAATGTTTGACTGTTGACTGGCCACAGGTCTGTTGAAGTTAACAACTCCTACACTGAGCACAGATTTCAAGGACCAAGAATTAACATTATGGAAAATGTGCACTGGCCAACAGGCAAATGGAGCCTAGCCCCATTAACTTAAGTTCTGGAAAGGAGCTCTGGTGGTAAAGTGGTTAAAGCATTTGGCTGCTAACCAAAAGGTCAGCAGTTGGTACCCACCAGCCATTCTGTGGGAGAAAGATAAGGCAGTATGCTTCTGTAAAGATTTACAGTTTGTAAACCCTATAGGGCAATTCTACTCTGTCCTATAGGGTCATTTCGATGACAGTGGGTTTAAGTTTTGGAAACAACAAATGAAACTTTGTTCAGGAACCTTATGAAGCCTGAAAATATATGCAGATCTAGAAAGACATTATTGGGTAATCCTGGGATGGCCAAATTATCTTAGGCATAAAAAGTGTGCTTATACAGAATACAGACTTTTAGGTTTCTCCTTTGAAGATTCTAATTCAGTACCTTTAGTAAGAAAACACTTAAGGGACAATAAAATAGTGTGGCTCCAAGTCTAGACAGCACTTTGAAAAGAGTATACAATATATTTACTGGTGGTGCAGTGATTAAGGATTTAAACGGCTAACCAAAAGATTGGCAGTTTGAAGCTACCAGCCACTCTGTGAGAGAAAGATGAGGCAGTCTCCTTCCAGGCAGTTCTGCCCTGTCCTATAGCACCGTTATGAGTTGGAATCGACTCAATGGCAGTGTGTTTTGGTTTTGGATTTAGTATGGACCAGGAGTCTGCATTTGCAGCAAGGGCAACAAATTATTCTGAAGCTTTTCTGAGAAATACTAGTGCCATGGTTAACAGCTCTGGAGTCAGGCAAACCTGAGTCAGTATCTTGGCTTTGTGACTACCAGCCACATTTCCTCTTTAGTAAAATGGAAATGATATAATGGTTGTTAAAATGATTAAATAAGAAAATGAATGTAAGGCATATATCACAGTACCATGCCTACTTTAGTCATTAAGTAATTTATAGCAATTTTTTTTTCATTACTTTAGCATTCTCCCAAGAAATTAATTACACTGCCAAGATGACTTTCCTTTCTTGACTGCCCTATTCTGATATTCTGTTTGAAATCCAGAAGATATCTTTGGAAAGAAGCCATGGGAAAATCAACCAGAAAGCCTGTTATTCAATGTTCACTATCTACTTCTGTAGTGATACTGCCTCGGAAACCCAAGGAGGAGTTGCCATGAGTTGGTCTGACTCGATGGCACATAACAACAACAACATGTCATTCATGAGTTATATAATCAGTTAAAATGCTTGGCTACTAACCGAAAGGTTAGAGGTTTGAGTTCACCCAGAGGCATCTCAGAGAAAAGGCTTGGTAATCTATTTAAAAAAAAAAAAAAGTCAGCCATTAAATTCCCTCTGGAGCACAGTTATACTGTGACACACATGAAGCTACCATGAGTTGGAATCAACTGGAAAGCAACTAGGTAGGTAGGTCTTTCATAGCCAACATTTCTCTCTTCCAACATACCCTTCCTGGGCCACCTTCTGCATTCTCACTGCCATTTCTCTAGTTTAAACACTCTGGAAAGCTGGTCTTCTTGCCTAGAAAGCTCTTCTAACTGTCCTTCTGACCAGCTAAATAATTCCCATCTATGAAATACCAGATCAATCTTCATCTTCCTAGTTCAATCTTTCTGATCATTGTATTTTATTTTCTAATTCTAACTGCATAATGCTCAATTTCTTCATTTCTCTCATTTTATCATTGAGGCTAAGTCTGAAGGAAAAGCAGGAAGGAGAAAAATGGGGCAATGAACGTTAACAAATTGCTCAACTTAAGAGAGTAAGATATATTTCAACTGATTAATTCAGCCAAATGCATTTTTGGGCTACCTTATTAGGATAAGGAGCTCTGGTGGTGCAGTGCATGAGGTATTTGACTACTAACCAGAAGGTTGGCAATTTAAGCCATTTCATGGGAGGAAAATGAGACTGTCTACTTCCATAAACATGCACAGCCTTGGAAACCCAATGGGCATCACTATGAGTCAGAATCGACTCGATGGCAGTGGTTATTAGTATAAAATCCACAAATTTCCACTTTATTTTTTCAATGTTGACCCAAGTTAAGACTGTTCAATTTATTTCATTACAATATGCAGTTATAATATGCAAAATTTTTTAAATAAAAATTTTAATGGCATTTTTCTTAAACTTTTGGGAGCTCTGGTGGTGTAGTGCCTAAGGCATTGACTGCTAGCCAGAAGGCTGGCAGTTCAAACCCATCAGCCACTCCTCAGTAGGAAGGTTGGGCAATCTATTTCTGTAGAGATATTGCCTCAGAAACCCAAGGAGGGGTCACTATGAGTCACAATCGACTCGAAGGCAGTGAGTTTGTGTTTTGTTTTGTTTTTCTTAAACTTCTAGTTGTGATGTGAATGAAAGTTAAAAGAACAAATTGGTTTTACATTAAAAAATTCATACACATTTTGTTTCATGACATTGATTGTAAATCCCCACAATAGAACAGCATTCTTCCTACTTCCTCTGTGTATTTACCATTCCCATTCATTCTTCCTTCCTATCCCTTCCTGCTTTCTGAGTTTTATCCCTGGACAAATGCTTCCCTTTTATCTCTTATGGTTAATTGTTCTAAGGAGTGATTATTGTTCACCTTATAGGCCTGTCTACTGTTTGGCTGGGGAGCTCTGGTAGGGTAGTGCCTAAGGCACTTGACTACTAACCAGGAGGCTGGTGGTTCAAACCCACCAGCCACTCCTCGGAAGGAAGGTTGGGCAATCTACTTCCATAGTGATACTGCCTCGGAAATCCAAGAAGGGGTTACTATGAATCAAGTCCAACTCGATGGCACACAACAACAACAACAACAACTGTTTGGCTGAAAGTTGAGCCATGGGGGTGAGTTTAGTTTCAGGCTTGAAAGGTGATTAAGAGCCATAATCTCAGGGGTTCTACCTGTCTATATCAGACCAGTAAGCCTGGTCTTTTTTTATTATTTTGACTTTTGTTCTATATTTTTCTCCCACTATAGCCAGGATCTTCTATTATGATCCCTTGCAGAGCGGTCAACAGTAGTAGCTAGGCACCATCTAGTTCTTCTGGTCTCTGGATTGTGGAGGCTGAAGTTCTCATGGTCCTTAAGTCTTTGGACTAATTGTCTCCACACATCTTTGATTTTCTTCACTCTCCTTTGCTCTGAATAAGGAGAGACCGATAGTTGCACCATATGTGGCCACTGACAAGCTTTTAAGACTCTAGTCTCTACTCAGCAAAGTAGGATGTAGAACATTTTTCTTTGTGGACTATGTTGTGCTGATTGACCTTACTGTATCCTGAGACTCTGTCCCTGAACCCTTATGTCGAGTGACTCATTCCCTCAAGGTTTTTGGTTATGGCTAGGATGTTTTCATATTTGACCCCTTTATGTAATACTATATTCATGAATATATTCACAGCATATATAAATACATTGCAGAAATATCCTCTGTCAAACATATGTATATATACATATATATATACACACACACACAATCCTGCAATAACAGTAATGACAATAATCCATGAGTGGATACACAGAGACATGCAAGCTGAATAGGTGTGGTAAGAAGAATGTAACTCTTGTGCATCTCTCTGCATCTTCCTTTTCCTTAATGATATTTTGCTGATCACCCCCTAATTGAATATGTCCTTTCCTTTCATCCAAATTAATACTTGTCTATTATCTAGTTAGCTATTTTTGCTTCCTTCTCCTCCCATCCTTGGTAACCATCAAAGAATGTTTGTTTCTGTGTGTAAAGCTTTTTGACTTTAATAATAGTGAACTCATACAATATGTGTGCTTTTGTGAATGACATATTTCACTCATATAACATGCCTCATGTTGATCCACACAACATTATTCCTTATCATTACATAATAGTCCATTGTGTTACGTACCATGGTTTGTTAATGCATTCATCCACTGATGAGCACTTAGGTTGTTTCCATATCTTTGTTATTGTGACTAATGTGCAATGAACATGCTGTTGTTGTTAGGTGCCGTCAAGTCAGCTCTGACTCAAAGTGACACTATGTGCAACAGAACAAACCACTGCCTAGTCCTGCACCGTCATCACAGTCCTTGCTATGCCTTAGCCTTTCGTTCCAACCACTGTGTCAATCCATCTCATTGAGGGTCTTCCCATTTTTCACTGAACCTCTACTTTACCAAGTATGAGATCCTTCTGCAGGAAATGGTCCCTTCTAACAATGTCCAAAATATGAGAGACAAAGTCTGGCCATTCTTGCTTCCGAGAAGCAGTCTGCCAGCACTTCTTCCAGGACAGATTTGTTCATTCTTCAGGTAATCCATGATATTTTCAGTATTCTTTACCAACAACTACAATTCAAAGGCGCCAACTCTTCTTCAGTTTTCCTTATTCATTGCACAGCTTTCACATGCATATGAGGCGATTGAAAATACTGTAGCTTGGGTTAACCAAAAAACCAAACTCACTGCTATAGAGTTGATCCTGAGTCATAGTCACCTCTTCTTGGGTTTCTGAGCTGGTACCTCGATGAAAGTAGATTGCTCAGTCTTCCTTCTGAGGAGTAGGTGGTGGGTTTGAACCTCCAGCCTTCTGTTTAGCAGCCAAATGCCTTTGGCATGATGCCATCAGTAGCTTGGGTTAGTCACACTTTAGTCTTTAAAGTGACATCTTTTCTTCTTACCACTTTAAAGAGGTCTTTTGCAGCACATTTGCCCAGTGCAACAAAATGTCTAATTTCTTCACTGCTGCCTCTATGGGTGTTGACTGTGGATCCAAATAAAATGAAATTCCTGACCACTTCAATCTTTTCTCCATTTATTTTTATGTTGCTTACTGGTTCAGATGTGAGGATTTTTGTTTTCTTTATGTTGTGGTGTAATCCACGTTGTTGTTGTTGTTGTGAGCCGTCAAGTCAGACCCGACTCATAGCGACCCCTCCTTGGGTTTCTGAGGCAGTATCACTGAGGAAGTAGATTGCCCCACCTTCCTTCCAAGGAGTGGCTGGTGGATTTGAACCACCAGCCTTCTGGTTAGCAGTCAAATGCCTTAGGCACTACTCTACCAGAGCATTGTGTTGTGGTGTAATCCATATCAAAGACTATATCTTTAATATTCATCAGTAAGGGTTTCAAGTCATCTTCCCTTTCAGCAAGCAAGGTGGTGTCACCTACATATCACAGGTTGTTAATGATTCTTCTTCCAATCCTGATGCTGCATTCTTCTCCATTTAGTCTAGTTCCTCAGATTATTTGCTCAGCATACACACTGAATATGTACAGTGAAAGTGCACAACCCTGACAAACGCCCTTCCAGATTTTAAATCACGCAGTATCCCCTTGTTCTGTTTGAACAATGAAATGGGTGTGCATATATCTATTCATATCCCAGCTCTTATTTCTTCAGGATACATACCTAATAGTGGGATTGCTGGATCAAATGGGATTTCTATTTCCAGCTTTTTAACAAACTGCCAGACCACTTTCCACAGTGGTTGTACCACTTTACAATACCACCAGCAGTGTATGAAAGTTTTCAATGGTAGTTTTTGAAGTACTTAAAGGATCATCAGGCACTGAAATTAAAGTATCTATAGTGTCAGTTTGATAGTTTGATATATAACTGATGTGACAAATCAGAACTAATTTTGACACTAAATGAGATAGTGAATGTGAAAGAACATTTATTCCTTCAATAGACAATAGACAAAGAGGATAAGTAAACCATATAAAGTAGCTGCTGAGGAAGCCCTCACTGAGAAGATACAAACTTAAAGGAGATGAGGCAATAGCCAAATGGGTATTTGGGAGAAAAATTTCCTTTGGATGATTTGGTGCAAAAATCACGAAACAGGAGAGGACTGGTGTTTAAAGAAGCCAGTATGGCTGGAGTAGAATAGGAAAAGCGGACAACAATAGGAGCCAACATCAGAAAGAAATTGGTGGTCAAGTCATATTGAGACTTACTGACTGTTAGAGGAATTGGCTTTTATTCTGAGTGAAAGAGAGCCATGGAGTATATAACCAGGGAAGTAACAAAATCTGACTTACGTATTTAAAAGACACCCTCCAGCTGTTTGATGGAGAATATACTGGCAAAGAAAGCAGAGGAGACAGTTAGGAGACGATGGACTAATCCAGGTGAGAGATGACGTTGGCTTAGACTAGAATGCAGTGGAGGTGATGAGACGTGGTGAGATATTGAATGTAATTTGAAGTTAGAGCCAACAGGACTTGTTGATAGATTAAATGTAGAGCAAACAGGCAATCCATCAATACATCAGCAGGAGATTGCAACTGAAAAGCAACATAGACCATTCGATGGCCCCTTGATGCCAAGACAATACAAAAGCCACTTGGAGCTTAGGATCAAACTAGAGGAGGAGAGGAGGAAAAAGGGAACAGAAGAATCTTAAACTGATTTGCCCAAAATAGACTTAAGTTTGAAACTAGACCACTAAAACCAAACCAACTGCTGCCAAGTTGATTCTGACTCATAGCGACCCTATACCAAAATATCCACTGCCATCAAGTCGATCCCAACTCATGGATTCTGCCCCATGGGGTTTCCAAGGTTGTAAATCTTTGCAGAAGTAGACTGCCATATTTTTCTCCCACAGAGTAGCTGGTGGGTCTGAACTACTGGCCTTGCAGTTAGCAGCCAAGCAGTTCATCTCTGTGTCACCAGGGCTCCTTTGAAACTAGAAGTGACTATTGTTATTGTTGTTATGCGTCATTGGGTCGGCCCCAACTCACAGTGACCCCTCCTTCGGTTTCCAAGGCAGTATCACTATGGAAGTAGATTGCCCAACCTTCCTTCTGAGGAGTGGCTGTTGGATTTGAACTGCCAACCTTCTGGTTAGCAGTCAAGTGCCTTAGGTAGAAGTGACTATGTAACCTTAAATCAGCAAGATTAAATCTCCTTTCTCAGAGCCAAAATGGAGCCTCAAGAGCTAAACTAAGTTTAGATAAAGAAAAATAAAGAAGCTTCCATATTTGTACACTTCCATCTTAAGAATGTATTTCAATAATAGTAGGAAACATGTACTGAGCACTGAGGACATAGAGAGCTCCATGCTAAGTATTCTACATGGATTATCACATTCATCTTCACAGCAACTCTTTGCATAAGCAATATTATAAATCTATTTCCATAGTAATAACACCTCGGAAACCCAAGGAGAGGTCACTATGAGTCTGATCCAACTTGATGGTTGTGCGTTGTGTTTTGTTGTTATCTGCAGATAATAATATTAAACCCCCACACCTGTTTGGGGACAAAACCAAGATTCAAACGTCTCATTAAAAAGCCTCTGATCCTAATCATAATGCTCTATACTGCCTCCAACTAGTAAACAAATCCTTTATGTATTCAATAATTGAGGACTTTACTGCAGAATAAATAATACATAGGACATTAGATTCATGCATATCCCCAAAATACTTATTTTTGCCATCAGACTTATATTTTTGAAGACCTTGGAGCATATTTACAGATTTTTTTTTATTCCCATGATAACACTCTGAGTAAGGTAGGAAGTAACTAATTCTCATGAATAGCATGAATAACCATGTCTCTAATTCAATTTATCAGGTGCCATGACACACAATAGTCCACATAGGAGCAGCACTTTCTCTGATAGCCTTTGTGTTAACTCCTAAGAGGACCCAATGGCAGAACTAATATAGTACCAGCATCTTAATACCAGTGAGAAATTATCGCTCACTTAAAACTGGTGATAGTTGGTTAAATAAAATGACAAGACAGATGACAATAAGAATATATTTTTTCTTACTATACATCAAAGTAGTTAAAGGAATTGTGTTCAACATGGTTTTGCCACTACGAGTATAAGCAATACCATAAATAACCACAGCTTTTCATAAGGTGTTCTGGGATTAAATGTATATTATCATTTTTGGTTTTCAATTTTAGTCTTACCTGAAATTCTGATCCACTCCATGTGTTTGGTCTCCACTCTCATAACTAATCCCTGCTATGAGCACACCAGAATTAATCCTCATGTTATATGCTTATATTAAACTGGAAATCTCAGATATTTTGGTTCTTCTCATACATGAAATTAATTTTAGATGCAAATATGTATTATAGGCATCCAATTCAAATCAGTGTAATAAAGAAAGAGGGGAGGCGGGGCAAGATGGCGGACTAGGCAGAA
>NW_006921684.1:2627088-2627805 GCF_000298275.1 Orycteropus afer afer
AACCCACCAGCCACTCCTCGGAAGGAAGGTTGGGCAATCCTACTTCCATAGGGATACTGCCTCGGAAACCCAAGGAGGGGTCGCTATGAGTCGGGGCTGACTCGACGGCAAACAACAACAACAACTTTTACTGATATATCATTACCCTGAGAAAATGTTAATTCTATGAGAAGGTGTTTTATTTTTAAAATGGCTACTTTCTGACAAAACTATCCAAAAATAATTATGTAATAGTAAATGAAACCCAAGTACCAAAATGACAGGAAATATCTGCAGCCACCTTCCCAGAAATAGACCTATTTCCCACTTGAAAGAAATCCATCATCAGCAACTGCTTATATCACAGTTCTTCAGAAAAATTCACCACGCTCTAATTCATCAAAAGCCACCAGATCGAACTGCCATTTTAATCGCTGAATCAAAGAAATAATTCATCTAGCTATTTATAAGTTTATAACACTTTACCAAGGATTTGATATGCTACACCACAGCGCATTTCAAACTCCATCTAATATATCAGCTCTGTTTCATGATACCTACTTACTTTTAGGAGCTCTGGTGGCATAGTGCCTAAGGCATTTAACTGCTAACCAGAAAGCTGGAAGTTCAAACCCACCAGCCACTTCTCGGAAGGAAGATGGGGCAATCTACTTCTGTAGTGATACTGCCTCAGAAACCCAAGGAGGGGTCGCTGTGAGTTGGATCTGACTCCACAGC
>NW_006921684.1:2628395-2634962 GCF_000298275.1 Orycteropus afer afer
CTGCTGGGGCTAACAAGTCCAAGAATGACAAATAAAATGGTACAGTCCCAAGATTATCACACAACATGGCAGGCCACTGTTTTAAGCCCAAGAACAATCCTAAAATCAGCAGACAATATGGCAGGCTGCTGAATGAAGACTCGGCTACATGGAGGGTCAAAGTGTGCCAAAAAGCTGGAAGAGACCTTCACAAAACTTCTCCTTATATACTGGAAGCAGACCACATCTCTAAGGCAGCTAGCTACTCAGCTACTCCAGTAGGTTCCACCAGGGAGATGATTATCAGTCTCATCATGGGGAATAACTAATCCAGCTGCCCAGCCACTCTAAACCAGGCCCAGCCAAGTTGACACATCACCTTCACTCTCACAGAGACTTAAAAGACTCTAGTTTCTGGCAGCCCTTCTTCTAACTAGCTGTGTGATTCAAATTCTACATCTATAAAGTAAGGGAAAGTACATCCATCTATTTCAAAGAATTTTTTGTGGAACAAATGGGATAATTTATGAGATACATAATGGTATGTAATGTTATTATCAAGGGCATTTCAAGTGGAAGCAGAGAAACAGGGAAATAACATTTGGTGGCAACTGCTCCTTCTATGACTATTCTCTTCCAATGCAAAGGAGAATAGCCCAAAATAAGTTACTGCCTGAAGTAGGACCCAGAGAAAAAGGGCAACACCTGTCACTGAAATTTTCTCCCTTGGGGCACTTATTAAATTTCACTGAGCCATAGTTCTTCTTTCTATTTCAAATGGAACAGCTTACTTGACCCACTCTGCAGACATATGACTGTAGATTTAACAGTGTTATCTTACTCAGCTTTCTCATCTGTAAAATTGTCTTCAAAATAATATATTTAAGAGCCTATAGCCCAGTGTTTTGCACATTCATCTATTCAACAATTTATTGAGCAACTATTATCTGCCAGGTTCTGTTCAAACTACTGCAGACACAGCAGTGAATGGAATAGAAAAATCTCAGGTGCCATGGAGTTTATATTTTATTATAGAAAGACATGCAATAAAGAGAATAAACGAGTTAATGCATATATTTGGTTAGTTGGCAGCAGGGTCTGCTTCATGTGTAAGTGGCCTGGGCAACTGCACAGGGCCCCATGCTCAGAAGGCCCCATGCTTGGTTCAATGCTCTACTATTGCTATACTGACATTAATACTTTTATAATAAAGGGTCCTACATTTTCCTTGTATATGAATCCCACAAATTATGTGGCTGTACTTGATGGTAGTAGACACTATGGAGAAAAATAAATTGGGACTGTGGATAGGAAATGTGTGGTGGGGAATGGAAAGAGAGGGAGGTCATCAGGGCCCCAACATCATATTGTGCATTTGAGCACTGCACTAAGGTACCACAAACTGCCCAGGGAATGGGGTTTTTTTTCTTTGCAAATTACTGACTTGAGGCAGCTCCCTAGACCCTTGCTCTAAGAAGTACCAGTCATAAATTACAATATGCCTTGGGCATCATTAGCTGCTATAGTCCAGCTGTGAACCATAGGACCATGTCCCCTTAGAGTGAGCACCATTTAAGCTAATAACGGGCTTGCTTGTCAGAGAAGGCTTCATTGAGGAAGGGGATATTTGGTAAATGTCTGAAGAGGTAAGCCAGTTAGCTGTGCAGAATGGAAACAGGGAGCCAGGCAAGGGGAGCAGTGCGTGTTCCCTTGAGACAAAGACCTTGCTCTTCCTTCTGAAACAAGATAGAGGCCAATAAGTCCAGAAAGGTATATAGAGAAAGAACAATGGTCAGAGAAACAAGTAGAATTGTGACGCTATTACCAAGACACTGGGTTTTCCATTTCAGAGGTGGGAAGTCATTGGAATTTTGTACAAAGTATCCTGTTAAAGATGCAATGTTGAGAATAGACACAACCAGTCAAGGGTAGAAATACAAGGTGCAGTTAGATGGCTATTGAGATAATCCAGATGAGAATGATGGTGGCTTAGACAAAGCTTGTGTCAGAAAAAAGTAATGCCAAATGGTTAGATTTTGGATTTTTTTTTTTTTTTAATGAACTCTTTTGGTTACCTAGTGCCACTCTGACAAGAATATATCACAAATGGGATGGCTTTAACAAACAGGAGTTTATTCTTACAATTTGGAGGCTTTAAGTCCACGTTCAAACTGCCAGGCTCTAGGGGCTGGGTGAAAGCCTCTCAACCTTGGGGTCCAGCTCTGCCTCCTGCTCCTGGCCCATTGGAGCCAGAGGCTTTCCTTCACTCAGACAGCTGCTGGCTGCTGAGGCTGCCAAGCCCAAGGTTGACAAGTAAAAAGGCACAGCCTGATGTTACCAAACCATATGGCAGGCCACTAATTTAAGTCCATTGTAAGTCCCAAGGTCAGCAGAGCATAGTAGGCTGTTGAGCAACAACAAGGCTACATGCAGGGTACAAGTGTGCCATAAGCTAGAGACCATTCCCAAAGCTTCTCCTTACGTACAGGAAACAGACCACATCCCAAAGGCAGCTACTCAGCTGCTTGTGGTAGATCCCACCATGGAGTTGATTGCCAGTCTCATCATGGGGAATAACTACCACCAGCTGCCCAGCCACTCAGCCAGGCCCAGCCAAGTTGACACATAAACATAACCACCACATGGAATAACAGGGTTTGTCAATGGATTTGATCAAGGATATGAGAGAAAGAGGGGAGGCAAGAATGACTCAAGGTTTTTGTCTGGAGTAGGTGGAAAAATAAGAGTTACCTTTGACCAAGATGAGGCAGATTGGTGGAAATTTTTCGGTGGGGAAGATCAGCAAATCAGTATAGATACATGATATTTGGGGTGCATATTAGATATCTGAGAGCTCTGGTGACATATTGCCTAAGGCATTTGACTGCTAACCAGATACTGGTGGTTCAAACCCACCAGCCACTCCTCGGAAGGAAGATTGGGCAATCTCCTTCTGTAGTGATATTGCCTTGGAAACCCAAGGAGGGGTCACTATGAGTCAGCTCCTACTTGACAGCAGAGAGTTTGTTTTCTGGTATTTTTTTTGTTTTGTTTTGTTTTTTTAATTAGATATCTAATTCAGCAGTAAAGGAAATATATGCATCTGAAGGGAAGAGAAAGGTCAGGGCTGGACACTGAAATCTAAGAGTCATCAACATATTGGTGATATTTCAAGCCATGAAACTGGGTAAGAGCCACAAAGAATGAAAGATGAAAAGGTTTTACAAGTGAAATTTGCAGCACTTCAAAATTTAGACATCAGTGAGATAAAGAGAAAACAGCAAAAAGAAAACAAGGAGGATTTGGTGGTGCCCTGAGAACAAAGAAAATGTGTTCAAGAGAAGGAGGTGATCACTGGGTCACTTGATGCTGTTAAGGCCAAGTAAGAGGAGAACTAAAATCTGATCTGTGAACATAGAAATAATGAGCAGGAGCAAATCCCCAATAAATAATAGCTATTATTATATTTCAGAAAGAGAGTGGTATAAAAAAGTGGGTTCATATCCATAAACTATTTATAAAGCCACCAGGATTCCATAGATATGAGTTTATCATTTGGTTGCATTGGGGAAAATGTATGTATATATTTAAGGGAGTTAAAGAATAATATCAGATTAAGGAGCTCTGGTGGTGCAGTGCCTAAGGCATCTGATTGCTAACCAGAAGGTGTGTGGTTCAAACTCACCAGCTGCTCTGGTAAAGGAAGATGGGGCAATCTACTTCTGTAAATATTTACCACCTTGGAATCCCAATGGGGGTTGCTACGAGTCAGAATCAATTTAATGGCAATGGGTTTGGTTTTGGTTTTTTGGTTAAGCATGCAAAAGCTGTCAATGAGTAAGGAAGACCAAAGAAGAATTGATGTCTTTGAATTATGGTATTGGAGAAGAATATTAAGCACACCACAGACTGCCAGAAGAACAAACAAATCTGTCTTGGAGGAAGTAAAGCCAGAACGCTCCTGAGAATCAAGGATGGTGAAACTTCATTATAAGTACTTCGGACATGTTATCAAGGAGGGATCAATCCCTAGAAAAGACGATCGTGCTTGATAAAATAGAAGGTCAGCAAAAAAGAGAAAGACCCTCAATTAGATGGACTCATACAGTGGCTGGAATAATGGGCTCAAGAATAGCAATAATTGTGAGGATGGTGCAGAATCAGGCAGTGTTTCATTCTGTTGTACACAGGGTCACTGAGAGTTGGAACTGACTCGACAGCATCTAACAGCAACAATTTATTTTATTTTATTTATTATTATACTGTGGTTACTAGAAATTTTTCATTTACGTACTGGTTCACATTATATTTTCTTACAGTACTAGTCTAGGATTAATTATAGGCAAAATTAGGTTTTGGCAAGATTAAGAACCTGTTTCATCAGAGGATTCTTTACACCTGAAAAACAATGTGCTGAGATCATGTGATGCTTCCTGTCCCTGGATATTTTCATGGACTCTTTCTGTTCTATCCACCATTGATAAGTTCCACCCTAGTTCACTGGGTCCATTTCCTCTCACTCTTCAAAATTCTGCTCCAGCAATATCTGCTCTAAGAAGGTCAAGTTCCTGAAAGTCCAGTTTCTTCCTGCCTCCTTGGTATACAGCTAAAAGCACTATCACATTATACTATATTTGTTTACATGTCTGTGTTTCCTACAAATCTTTTTTACTTAAAAAAAAAAAAAAAAGAACATGTCATTCATTTTTGGATACCAAGAGCTTAACACATGTGACCTGGAAAATTACTTGGTGAATAAAAAAGTTGGGTGGAAATACTGAAAGCTACATGAGGATATATACAGGCATATTATAAAGAACCTTCCATTTAACCAGCTGTCAGATTTATAGAAACCTTAAACATCTGGAAAGCAGCCATATAATATGTAAGCAAAAGAAAATTAGAGAAATTATACTATAATAACTGAGCATTTGGCACATACTACCTACTATGTGCCAGACAGACACTCTGAGAAGTTATTTCATATAATTTGCTCAAGAACTCTTCACCGTTGTAATAATTTATAACAAGTATTGAGTACCACACATACCAACAGTGTGGTACGCATGTTGCATATATTAACTTTCTTTATCTGTACGACTCCAGAGAGGATTCTATTATTATTTCTACTATTATTCTCACTCCACAGAACAAAGCAGTTAAATAACTCACCTAAAGTTAATAGATAAAAAGTGGCAAAGCCAAGATAAAAACCAAGATAGTCACTAATATTTGAGATCTGAAGTATGCTTGACCCTAATGTAAATGTCTGCTAATAGAAACATTTGCAAATCTATAACCCAAGATAAATCAACGGAGGTAAACATTCATTGAAGCATATGGGAGCAATAGGGAGTGTTTGGGTTACCTAGTGCTGCTCAGGAATATACCACAAATGAGATGGCTTTAACAAACAGGAGTTTATTCTCTTACAGTTTGGAGGCTTTAAGTCTGAGTTCAAAGTGCCAGGTTCTAGGGGCTGGGTGAAAGCCCCTCAACCTTGGGCTTCAGCTCTACCTCCTGCTCCTGGACCACTGAAGCTGGAGGATTTTTTTCACTCAGATAGCTGCTGGCTGCTGAGGCTGACAAACCCAAGGTTGACAAGTGAAAAGGCACAGTCCCAATGTTACCAATCAACATGGCAGGCCATTGATTCAAATCCATTCAAAGTCCCAGAATCGGCAGAGCACAGCAGGCTGCTGAACAACCACTTGGCTACATGCAGGATTCAAGTGTGCCAAAAAGCTGGAGACCAATCCCAAAGCTTCTTCTTATATAATAGAAGAGACCACATCCCTAAAGCAGCTACTCAGCTGCCCGTGGAAGATTCCACCATGGAGTTGATTACCTATCTCACCATGGGGAATGAGTACATCCAGCTGCTGAGCCACTCAACCAGGCCCAGCCAAGTTTACATACAACCTGAACTACCACAGTGAGACATCCCAGGAGACCTTGGAAATAGAGAAAAAAAGTTGGTTAGAGATGTGGAAAGTCCCTTTACACATTAAGACTCTTAGATTCAGAATGGTTCTATTCATATAAGGCATAAAACCTGGCAGAGCAAAGTTACGTTGTTGAACGATGCACATGAAGATTGTCAAAATATAAAAAGCAAGCAGATGATTGTCACCTATGCCAAGATACCAGTTGCCTCTTAAGAAAATCATATGAAAAATATGATTTTTCGGAATCACAGTGAGTTTTGGGTGCTGGAAATGATCTGTTAATTCACTGGGTAGTAGATATCTGGGTGTTTGTATTGCAAGTCTTAAACTGTATATAAGGAGCTTTGGTGCTGCGGTGTCTAAGGCTAACCAGCAGGCTAGCAGTTCAAACCCACCAGCATTCCACAGAAGGAAGATGGAGCAATCTACTTCCCTGAAGATTCACCACCTTGGAAACCCAATGAGACTCACTATGAGTTGGAATCAACTCAATGGCAGTGAGTTTGATATATATATTTACATATATATATTGATATATATTTACATATATATATCAAACTCACTGCCATCGAGTTAGATCTGACTCATAGTGACCCCTCCCTCTGGTAAGCAGTCAAATGCCTTAGGCACTATGCCATCA
>NW_006921684.1:2635099-2646003 GCF_000298275.1 Orycteropus afer afer
TATATGTTATATTCAAAAACAACAGCAACACTTCAGCATCTCAGCTCTAGAGCCCACTCTGTTATACCCACAGTCAGATGAGACCAGTAGAACATATGTAACTGCCTTTCCCCATGGCTGCTTCCTGTTCATCACTCCGGTCTCACCTTAAATGTCACTTCCTCACCTTAATGTCCCAGACTGGCATATTTAAGTAGACACTCTCTATCTTTTTACTATCATTTACCCATTAGCACTTAACACTACTGGTATTTTGTCTATGAGGTATATTTTTCATTTGAGAATAATCATGTCTTTTTTTCTGTGATCTCAATGAAGCACTATGTCTGGCTCTTTTGTTCTATAAACCCAGCACCTAACAACATTGACCAGTTAAAAGGGAATTAAAAAGAAATGATGAATAAATGTCATATATACAGAAGGACACATGTTTTGAACCAGGTTTCTATTATTAACTTTCTTTCCAATACATATGTGCTTTGCTCCATAAAAAGGTGGGCCCTTGAATGAAAAACAAGCTCTTAAAATAAAAATAAAATAAAATAAGGTGGGCCTTCCCTAAACCAGAGTCAACTGGCTTCTTATTGGCTGTACGATTTAGCAAACATGTTCCTTTGGCTTTCCATAGACTAAAGTTTTGCCCTAAATGATCAGGACAGAAAATTAGATGCTGAAAGATAAGACTCGATGAAAGGATGCTTCTAGAAGAAGGCTTGCTGAAAAAGGAGATCTAACAATTATAAGCATCAACTTCAATGGCAAATAGTAAATTTGGTACAGGGACAGGCATCCTTACACACTTGGATTTCCCCCAATTGCTCCAGTATGCACAGAAAGAAGGATGCTTTTTAAAATGATCAGAGTTTCTGTTTATGGTATGAAAAATTTGGCAATGGATATTGGTGATCATTGTACAACATGATTGATGTAATTGGTCTTACTGAATTGAACAAATGAAAATTTTGAATTGGCAAATGTGTTATCTATATTTTTACAATTAAAAATATCTCCACAGGAGGTTAAATTACATGTTTTATACGTGCTATTTTATAAAAGATATAATAGAAGTCTGACCTTTTAAAAGAAGAAATAACAATATATATATATATATATATATATTAAAAAAATAATAATAACAATAACATAGACTATTCCCTCAGGAAAACCTATATATTGAAAATAACAGATGAACAAGAAAGTGTGCATGCTGATAATAAATGTGCACATGTATGTATAAATATTATGGCTCTAATTAGACATCTAACCATTTGATGTGATGAAAATAAACCATCAAAAGAGGAAAAGATAGAAATATTATGTAGAAAAGTCTGGGTGACTCCATGTCTGCAAAACAAAAGCCATAGAGAGAAAGAGATGAGGACATCAAAGAAGAGAGGGAAGGAAAAGTGTGTCACAAAGAAAATAAATTTTACATGTTTTTCCTTTTCTTAATGACACTGAGGTACATACTATGAATTTCCATATAAACCAGAAAATCATAAACCATAATGGTGCATCACAGTGTTACCCACTCGGTTTTGGCTTTGAAAACCTATGACTGTAAAACTGAGTCTGAACATAGGAAAAAGATACTTTTTCAGATAAGTAAGCAAAATTTTGCTAATGCTAGAATTGCAAGGGTGAGTTCTTAAAGCCATTCTCAATTGTTAATCAAACAGGCTATGTGTATGGTCAAAAGTCAGCCAAAGGAAACAACATTTACCTGAATTTCCTCCCTTTGTGCTGCTTAAGGATAAAGGTAGTGAAAGGCACCCCAGCCATCATTTACCTTCCTTCTCTGACAATGAAAGAAATTGACACACAGAAAATATAAATAATTTACCAAAGGTCTCTGCCATACTACACTGGCACAGCCACTTTCCCATGCAGGTTACCACCTCGCCTTGTCACTGTATCTCGACTTTGACATCCATCATCATTGCCTCTAGATAGATTTTCAACAATTCTCCTATTTCAAATATACCAAAATTCTAGACTCCTGCTTATATACCAGGAGCTCTGGTGGCGTAGTACCTAAGGCATTTCACTGCTAACCAGAAGGCTGGCAGTTCAAACCCATCAGCCACTCCTAGGAAGGAAGATTGGGCAATCTACTTCTGTAGTGATACCACCTCAGAAACCCAAGAAGAGGTACAGTTTCAAAATTCCAGCATTATGAATTAAGGCCATCATGTACAACTATTGTGGAAACTGATTTGTCTAGAGTTTCAGGCTTCAGTCAGAGATTTTGTAAGTTTCAACAGTCACCTCATAAGAAAATAGAAAGTTAAATATTGCTTAACTAATACACACTTGAGAAAAAATACAAAGCACTATAAATGATACTATCCAAAGATGGCCAAAAGCAGAGTATAATTAGCCTTCTTCCTGGTGTTACTTATGACTAAGTGGTGAGCAATATGACTGCAATATGAAAATACTTCTCATCTGTACCCCCACATTGTTTTTTCTCTTGTTTTTTTTTTTTTTTTGTATTTACTTGTGTGTGCACATGTTTAATCTCAAGTCTCTGCAAATGCTACCATCTATTTAGGTGATGATTGACGGGAAGCCAGACAGACGGAGCCAAGATAGATATCTGCACTGTGCCATACTTCACCGCAGACTCTCTCAGGTAAAACTGTCCAATATGTCAGTTGATATCCCAGGGCTTTCCAGGGATAATAATTTTTGTCTGCTAGGCAATGATGAAGAGGCTATGAAACTTTCAAATTAAAATAAAAATTTTATTTAAAAAAGTAAAATATTATACATTAAGTTTTTATATCATTTTTTCTAGCTTCAATTTGCTTTGCACTCTTCTTTTGTATTTTTATTTTTGTTTTAATTTTAATTTTGTATTTTTATTCCTTGTTCTTGTGGTCAACTTTTTGAAATTAACTCCAGTTAACTTATTTTTTCCCTAGATCCTCAATGGTAAAAAAAAAAAAAAAACCTTATCTTCTCAGGATCAACACAATTAACTTTGAGAACTGACCAACATTAGCCCACTGGAAAGAGAAAGACTTTCAAGAACACAACTTTTCTCTCTACTCTACAGAAATGAAAAGAAAAGCAATTGACTTTTTTATATTCATCTCTATAAACTTCATGTAACTACATCATGGTTTTTCAATTTGTTAATCTTTAGGATTCCTTTTTATTGCCTTAAAAATGCATATTTAAAGCTATAGAAAATTTATGAGGTAGATGACAGTTTATGAGAAACCACCTACATGTCTCAGAATCAGGAGTTCTCCTTCATTAAATATGTGACTATGTATATGATTATATATGTGGCCATATAAAGTGCTGAGTACCTGTTTTTGCACACAAGGTGAAGTTTTTAGATCACTTCTCCTCTTTTATATTTTGTAAAAATAAAAGGATATGTTCTGTTAAAATAGTCCAGAGAAGTAAGACCAATTTTTAAATATGGCATTTTATTTTGAATAGCGTTAAGGCTATGTCTTCCAAGAGCAACTTTACTTGAATGAATATGAACTATAAGAGAATGGTTAATGCAACAGCAATCTTCTGGAGCTATTTAATATATAGATCTATACATAATTTCCACTTAATGGAGTAAACATGTCTGAAGTTCCTGTTGATTGGGGACTTAAATATGAATAATACATGGCCTTTGTTTTCAGGAACTTAATAGTATTTCATGTGGGGGAATGAGATAGGGATATGGTCAAAAAAAAAAAAAAAAACACCAAACTCACTGCCATCCAGTCAATTATTCAACTCACAGCAACTCCCTCTTGGGTTTCCAAGGCAGCTCTGGTAGCGTAGTGCCTAAGGCACTTGACTGCTAACCAAAAGGCTGGCGGTTCAAACCCACCAGGCACTCCTTGGAAGGAAAGTTGGGCAATCTACTTTCATAGTTATACTGCCTCGGAAACCCAAGGAGGGGTCACTATCAGTCAGGTCCGACTCGATGGCACATAACAACAACAACAATCTCTACAGAAGTCAATTGCCCAATCTTCCTTCTGAGAAGCAGCTGATGGGTTTGAACCACCAGTCTTCTGGTTAGCAGTCAAATGCCTTAGGCACTATCCCAGCAGAATGCTTAGGAACACAATAGTGGCTAGGAAAGAATATGCATATTTATGAGAGGTACAAACAGTGTTGTTTAGGAGTCCAAATGAGAGAGGAAAAAACATAGCTGGTGGAGTAGATTTAAAAAAAAAAAAAAAGACTTCAGGTAAGAGGTGATATTTTAAATGACCTTACTGGTAAGGATTGTCACAAGTAGAAACAGTGGGCAAGAGGAGTTCTGTGCTAAAGATACAACATAAGCAAAGGCAAAGAAGAACTGGGTAGTATGTGGGGAGGTACTAGGGAGACACTTTGGCTGGACTATTCAGTATCAGAGGTCCATCACAAGATGAGATCAATGTGTAGAAAAGAATTTTTACTTAATTGAGTAGGCAATAAGAAACCACATGGTTTCTACCCCTGGGTTCAATTTCCAGCTAATGTACCTCATATACCATCTGTCAATGGAGATCTGTGTTTTGGTTCTCTAGTGCTGCTCTAACAGAAGTACCACAAGTGGGTGGTTTAAAACAAACAGAAAGTTTATTCTCTTACAGTTTAGGAGGCTAGAAGTCTGAGTTCAAAGTGACAGCTCTAGGGGGCAGGTGAAAGCACCTCAACCTTGGACTTCAGCTCTGCCTCCTGCTCCTGCCCCACTGAAGATAGAGGCTTCTCTCAACTCAGACAGCTGCTGGCTGCTGAGGCTGACAAACCCAAGTTTGACAAATAAAATGTACAGTCCCAAGATTACCAAACAACAGGGCAGGCCACTGGTTCAAGTCCAGAGACAGTCCCAAGATTGGCAGACAACATGGCAGGCCATTGAGATGAAGACTAGGCCACATGCAAAGTCCAAGTGCACCAAAAAGCTCAAGACCTTTCTCAATGCTTCTCCTTATATACTGGAAGCAAACCACGTCCCTATGGCAGCTACTCAACTGCTCATTGCAGATTCCACCATGGAGTTGATTACCAGTCTCATCATGGGGAATAACTACATCCAGCTGCCAAGCTACTCAAAACCAGGCCAAGCAAAGTTGACACACAACCTTAACTACCATAGCCTGAATGGTGCTATGATGCTGAACAAGTTTTAGCAGAGCTTTAAGGCTAAGCACTAGAAAGAAGAGCCAGAAGATCTACTTCTGAAAATCAGCCAATGAAAACTCAATGAATCATCATGCATGGGGTCACCATGAGACAGTCATTAACAACAACAAGGGAACCACAAAAGTGAACATAAGGCAAAACTATGAGGTAACTCTCCACCCCCTCTCCACTTCATTTCTTCCATGAAACAATAAGGCTCTGCTTGAGGTGAGGTGATACACAATAAATATTTAATATATAAATTCAAGCAAAAGTTAATTACTAAGAAAACAAAAGTCATTCATAGTATGGATTTGACCATTCTCAAATATTTTTCCTATGTATATCAAGTTCCTAGTTTTAAAAAAGTATCTTTTAGAACTATTGCGTACAGATATTTGAGATGGGGAAGATCTGAACTGACAAGATAAATATAACTTTGGTACGCAGTGGACAGATCAAGTAATCAGGAGCTTATATGGAACTTTTCCAAACAGTGCTTATTTCCATTTGGGTGAGCTACTTGTTAGTGTTAAATATAATCTCAGTTTAGTGCAGAGAGAAACTCACATACATGAATGATGAAGGCAACTTCAATATATGAAATTGATGTTATTGTTGTTATGTGCCGTTGAGTAGGACCCAACTCATAGCGACCCCTCCTTGGGTTTCCGAGGTTGTATCACTATGGAACTACATTGTCCCATCTTCCTTCTGAGGATTGGCTGGTGGGTTTGAACCGCCAGCTTTCTGGTTAGCAGTCAAGTGCTTTAGGCATATCTCTAGCTGTTGCATAATGACACAGACATTTAAAATTCAGGAATTTTTCTCATAGAATGTCTTATTTCAGGGTTTGTTGACTTATACAAAATCATTAAACCAAAGAAAAGATTTATTAACCTAACCAGACCATATCCAGCCACCACCATAGAGTCAATTCCAACTCACTGCAACCCTACAAGACAGAGTAGAACTTCCCCACAGAGCTTCCAAGGCAGCAAAATCTTTATGGAAGCAGACTGCCTCATCTCTCTCCCATGGAGCAGCTGGTGGGCTCAAACCATTGACCTTTTGGTCAGTAGCCCCATGATTTAATTACATTACCACCAGAATTCCTAATATTAATCTAAGGGTTTCATTTATTTCATAATTCTTAGAAGCTTACAAGTTGCTAAGGTAATACGAAACTTCCTGAATACTCAAATGTCACCATCCCAGGAAAGTATATATTGAAAGTCTTGATGTAGTAAACTATGATATCTGGAAATAAGTTTTACTAAAAATGGTGAGACTAAAATTTCCTTTACCCTATATTAGGGTAATAAAATAATATCTATATTATAAGCTTACATGCAGCTATTTGTTGCTTAATTTAGAGAAAGTGTTAACATAGACTGGGGAGGCACATAATATGAATCATAAAGTTTAGACGCAAAACGAGAGTCCAACATTGTCCTGTTTCCCTTCGCATAGTAGATGTTTCTTGGAAAATTAAATTTAATCAAAACATGTGTATCAAATTAATTTTAAATATTAAGTCTGTATAAGAGCCTCATCATCAAGAGGATGGGTGAGTTTTTCTGGAAGGGACTACAAAATTGGAAATCCATGGATATCATAAATTCTTAATTAAGGATGGCACATGGCTCTCACATTGGACATTAGAGTGATGGATATGACTCAACCGTGAGTCAAGCACATATGGTGATTTTATTTATCCAATTTCCCTGGTGCCAGGAAGCTTTCAGAATGTCCCAAATTTCATGATATAATTTTAGTGATTTTAAAATTCAAATAGCTCAATAATATATATAAATTATTAAATTCAGCCTCAATTATAATTTTGCTGTTAAGATGAAGTATGAGATTCAATGGCAGAGAGTTATACAAGAAAATGCATTACCAGAAAGTTAGATTCTAGTAGCCTGTATATGAATGCTAGCTAGATTTTGTAAAAAATATTTTTGCCCCATTTTTTGCTAAAAAATTTTAGGTAGCCTACACCAAGGTCAAAAGATTCCATTTTATTGCAAGGATATCTTGTCTCAGGGGATTCTTTATTTATTTTATGTGTGTGTGCAAAGAATTAGCTTAAATGTATCCCTTTATTGCATTTATAAATTTTAATTTTCATACACTAATCTTTCTTAAACTGAGACAAATATCTGATCTTTGTCTCTTGTTAGGTAGATAAAGGATTTCAATGACAAAATAAAAAGAAGCATCTCTTCTATGTTCATGTTTATTTCACTTCTCTATCTCCTCAAAAATCCAAAAGGAGAAGGCAAAACACATAGTAACAGACAATGTATTAGTCTGATAAATCTCTGCCTAGAGACCTCATTTTTTTCTAATAATTAAGATGGGTAAAATTACCACATTTTCAGTATACATAATGTTATCTGAATATGTAGTTGATTTTTGTTCTTTGGTTTTTTGTTTGTTTGGATTTTTTTCTTTTTTTGCTGTTTTGTTTTATTTTATTTTTAAGAATCTGAAGTAAGTTTTGTTTTCACAGAAAACCAGATGGGTTTTTTTTTTTTTTTTTTTTTTTGGTTAGGGGTGGTGGTGGAATTTGTTTGTTGTCTTTTTTATCTTTTTTTAAAAAGCAGGTGTGACAATCATTTCTCCTGCTACTGTATTAGCACATTTAATTGCTAAGTTCACAGGCAGCCAACTCAATTCTTGTACTGGCAGATGGTGAAAGTGATTTTAAAGAGGAGTAAGGATGTTTCAAGAACTATTTCAGAACAGTATGAGATCTGCTCTTTCCTCAATGTGTGTGTCAACCTCTGATGAACACTAATGGAAGTCACATAACAGCATCTACAGTGCATTTGCCTTTAATTACTTGACAGTTCTCCAGATTTTGTGAAATTACTCTCACATTATCTAACAAAGCATTATGTACTTGCAGTAACTTTCTTCAAATCACTTTATAACTATTAGCTAATTAAACTTCACAATACTCCTACAAAATATGTAGCTAGAAAGTTTTACAAGTTTCATTTTATTGAGTTCCCAGGTATATCACTGCCAGAAATGGAAGTTGAATGGAAGTCCCATCTCACAAGGAATTATGCTCCATGACATGTTCATCCTCCAATGTGAATGACTGGTCCTTAATGTAAGGAGACCTTTGGTGTCTCAGACACGGCAATTGCCGGAGCCACTCTTTTCTTCTTAGCTAATTCTGTTCTAATTCTGTTCAGAGTGGCCATCTAAACTCACTGCCATCAAGTCAATTTTGACTCACAGAGACCCCTCCTTGGGTTTCTGAAGCAGTATCTCTATGGACGTAGATTGCCCAATCTTCCTTCCAAGAAGTGGCTGGTGGGTTTGAACCGCCAGCCTTCTGGTTAGCAGTCAAACGCCTTAAGCTCTATGCCATCAGAGCTCCTAGAGTGGCTATATACCCAGCTAAAACCTCCTTTGCAGCTGGATATGGCATGTTACATGCTCTGAACAACAATACATAAGTGGAAGTCTGCTGGGACGTTTTGGGAACATTTACAGTTTTCTGACATAGGCACTGCCTCTTTCCCTCACTTTCTGAAAGCAATGTACAGAGGTGCAGCAACCATCTTTTGACTGTAGGAATTAAAGTCACATGCTAAGGATAGTGGAACAGAAAGAAAGAGTTTTGGATATTTGATGGAAATGTGGAACACTTCATGAAACCCCGGGCTGCTACATCCAGACGTCTTGTTATGTGAGAAAAATTAAGCCACTGTACAGTCATGCATTGTAAGGTCCACAATACAGTCTGTGAAATAGGACATTATGTGATTTGGACATTGGGCAAACACCATATTGTAGTCAGGTCCTGTTTTTTCTTTGAAAATCTTGAACAAGCTTCTAATCTTGGCAGTGATCATGAACATACTGAAAGTGCGAGGATAAAGATTTTTGCTTTGTTAGGCCTGACTCCATATTGTTAGACTAAAACTCCACATTTTTTAGATACAATGCCATTTCTTTAAAACCTGGCTTTCACCTTGTGTTATAATTAACTTGTTCTAAGTTACAGTTATCAATTCCTGCTGCATCCTGTGACCTAAAACAGGGCCATCTATGTCAATAAAAACTCCTGAGCTGTACTTTAGGACTGGCCACCTGGGCATTAACAAACATCAATGGAGGATCTTAAAGATTACCTAACTGCCAGAGACTCACAGAAAACATTCCTTCTTAATTACCCATTGCCCTATCTACCTTTTGGAAAATTGTTGATTAATACTGCATATGTGCTGTGTCTCTTTTTTCCTTTAGTAAAAGAACCCCTGATTGTAAGCACTGACCAGAGTGGGCATTTTTGGAGTCACTGAGACCCCATCCATCTTTTGTTGGTGCACCTCCTAATCAAACTCTCTTCTTTTCCCTGAACTCTTGTGTAGACTATTGGCTGCCCCCCTCTAGGGCCAACTCTGGCATTTTTTGTGTAAATAGAGGGGTTCACTTTTAAGTTTGGTCCTCAATCCACATCATTAGCAATTTCTCCATATCTAATAAACGTCCCTCTTTCATTTGCATTAGCCTTGTAGTTTTCTATGGAATAAGTCCTTTAACAGCTTGGAGAATTTTTCTTTGTTTTTAAGGATCATGGTAACTGTCAACTGTAACATGCCCAAATCACAAGCGATAGTATTTTCTGATTTCCCGCCTTTGCATTGTTTAATAATTTTCTGTTTCACTTCCAGATCAGTATCTCTTTGCCTCTTGCTGTCGCTGTCACTAGCACTGGTTTTGCTGCATTTGGGAACCATGATGCACTTCACAATAAAATTTTCAAAAGAATATAAAAAAGTGATAACGCTACAACACTTAAGAGACATACAATACATGAGATCAGATGCTGCTAACTTTTTAGATAGAAAGTACAGTACCTACATAAGTCAGTAACATAGGCCTTTATTATTACTATCAAGACAGATGTTCTCTAGATTATATATGTACTGTACCATTATAAGCCTGGCAGCACAATTGCCCCTTATACAAGAAAAATGAGACACACGTATTGCGTGTGGGAAGCTGTTGCGTTCACTACTTCACATTCTACGATCAGGATTTCTGAATACTATTATAACCTAATAGGACCACAGACATATGGGGTCATACATTGCCCAAATGGCCATTACACGGTGCATGACTGTAATTAGGTTTTCTATAATTCACTACAGAATGCAATCTTGGCTGAGATATTTGACAAATATGGTTCTCTTATAACAATAGCATGTTCACGACAAAATTTCAAATGCTAGGTTTGAGAGATAAAATTCAAAAGATAATTCTAAAAGATTAAATCATGAGAATGAAACATAGAAATCTCTTTATTCAACATATATGCAATGTCTGTTTTGAGACTATTTCACCCAGAGGAGAAGTTTGGACTATAAGGTATCAAGAATTGTTACTTATTTTTTAAAAAATTTACTGTAAACTAATATAATCCATGTATAACAACAAGATTCCTTGTTAAGTAAAATAAGAAGTAATCTGTTATTAAAATAGAAGATACCCACTGCAACTGAGTCCATTCTGACTCAAAGCAACCCTATAGGACAGAGTAGAACTGCCCCATAGGGTCTGCCAATGCTGGAAATCTTTACAAAAGCAGATTGCCTCATCTTTCTCCTGCAGAGTGGCTACTGAGTTTGAACTGCCGACCTTTTGCTTAGTAGCTGAATGCTTCAACAACTGAGTCACCAAAACCAAACTCACTGTCATGGAGTTGGATCCAACTCATAGTGACCCCTCCTTGGGTTTCC
>NW_006921684.1:2646103-2657944 GCF_000298275.1 Orycteropus afer afer
ACAGAAGTAGATTGCCCCATCTTCCTTCTGAGGAGTGGCTGGTGGGTTTGAACCGCCAGCCTTCTGGTTAGCAGTCAAGTGCCTTAGGCACTACACCACCAGAGCTCCCAGAGCTCCTTAAAATAGAAGTTAGAGCATTCTAAACAATCACATAAACATTTTAACTCTAGTTCTCTGGAACAAATCTACCCAGCCAGTCAGTGAAGCACAACTGTGATGGCTTACAGGAATATAGAGTCTTTCAGCGTGTCTGGGCCCGGCTGCAAGAAGTCTGCCCTGTGATCCCAGTGTTCTGGACAAATATTATCATTTCCCATGTATGCTATGACATGAAAAAGATGGGGAAGCCCTAGTTAATAACTGTGGCTTGAATGCCAAAGTGGTTTTCAAGTACTTTGTTTCAAAAACATTAAAGTTTGCAAATGACTTCTTTTACAAATTACAAATTTACAAGTATCTCTGTAGTACCATTTATCTCACTCACATATTGCTTTTTTTTTTTTTTTTTTTAGATAGTTAGCCTGTTTATTTAAATTAAATTACATATGTAGAGGTATATAAGGGAGCTCTGGAGGCACAGTGCCTAAGGCATTTGACTGCTAACCAGAAGGCTAAAAGTTCAAACCCACCAGCCACTCCTTAGAAAGAAGACTGGGCAATCTACTTCTGTAGAGATACTACCTCAGAAACCCAAGGAGGGGTCATTATTAGTCGGGATCAACTTGGCAGCAGCGAGTTTGGTTTTGTTTTTTCATGTATAAATTTGGGCATATTTTCATATGTTGATTGACTCTTTGTATTTATTCTTTCATGAATCATATAACATTTGTCCATTTTTCTTGGGCTGTTTAACTTTGTCCTGCCAATTTTCTTTTTTGTATAAATATTATCCATCATTATTATATTTGTATTCCTTATCTATTTGTGTTTATCAACCTTTTCTGGGGGTGGAAGGGGAATATGGATTTCCATAAACAGATTTTAAGTTTTTAAGTGGTTAAATTTATCCTTTGTTTTTTCTTTGTGGCTAATAAGTTATTTGTCTTGGCTAAGGCAATTTTTCTGACCTCTTTATTTTTTAACTTTCTTGTTATTGTTTCACTTTTGGTTTATTTGAAATTTCTTTTCACATGTGGTACAAGTTGTAGACCCATGTTTATTTTCTTCCACAATAAATTAAAGTCACCATGTTTCTCATTCTGAATTCCTTGTATTTATTGCATTCTTTATTCTATATTCTCTTCTATGAATCTGTTCATCATTCCTCTAATGGTCTGATTATAGAAGCTGTACAGTATGCAATCTGATACGAAGAATGTCTCCTTACTTTTCTTTCACCATTGTATTAGCTATTCTCAGACACTTTTCCTTCCATATGAACTATAAAGTCATTTTATTCAAATAAAATAAAATGAATCTGTTGGGAATCAAACTGAAATTGCACTGTTGTTGTTGTTGTTGTTATGTGCCGTTGAGTCGGCCCCGACTCATAGCGACCCTTCCTTGGGTTTCCGAGGCAGTATCACTACGGAAGTAGGATTGCCCAACCTTCCTTCCGAGAAGTGGCTGTGGGTTTGAACCACCAGCCTTCTGATTAGCAGTCAAGTGCTTTTAGCCACTATGCTACCAGAGCTCCCTGAAATTGCACTAGTATGTGCTAATTTGGGGAAAGTCCACATTTTCATGACATTGCCTTCCTCATCCAGAACATGGTATGCCAGTCACTTTATTCAAATTTTATTGTATCACTTTGTTATTATTTTATCAGTATAGGTCTTCTACTCTTCTCATTAAATTTATTTCTAAATGTTTTATAGTGTTGTCACTATTCTAACGATGGTATTTCTAGGTATTTCTTGATTAAAAAAATAAAACTCACTGCCATCGAGTCATACCCAACTCATAGCAACCCCTCCTTGGGTTTCTGAGGTGGTATCTCTACGGAAGTAAATTGCCCAATCTTTCTTCCAAGGAGTGGCTGGTGGGTTTGAACCACCAGCTTTCTGGTTAGCAGTCAAATACCCTAGGCACTAGGCCACCAGAGCTCCTATTTCTTGATAGAACACAGGAAATATATTGATTACTCTTGTTTATGTAGTACACATCAAGTCAACTCACCAAATTGTCTTATCAATTCTATTAGTTGTTTTTATCCAAGTCTTTCAAATACATGTTTTATTAAGTAGGTAAGTAGGAATGCATCAACAGCATGTCTCCTGGAATTGACTATAGGAATATGTCCAGCACATGATGATAAACCATTAACACTTCTTCTGGAGGAAGAAAAAATAGAAAGAATCTCTATTCTAAGATAGCCAATGAATATATGGATTGGTTTAATTGACTTTATATATTATTTGTCATTTTCTACATTGTCTCCTTCATCCAAAGATACATATCTATTTCTTTTTTATTTTGAAAATTTGCCATGATTATATAAATTAATAGTTTACCAATAGTTCTATTATATTATTATTTTATCAAAATCAGTGTAGTTTGTGTGTTGGACTTTGTTGATATGATTTTTAATTCCATATTTTGTTTTTCATATTTTAAATGTTGTGTTTAAATAACTTCATAATTTCCTTATCATATACCATTTTAAATCTCTGGGACAAATTATAATATCTGAAATCTATACGGAGTCCCCAGGTAGAGCAAATGGTTAGTATATTTGGCTAATAGCCAACCAGAGCTGAGAAGAACAGACAGGCAATCTTCTTTTGAAATATCAGCCACCGAAAATCCTACGGAATGGGTGGAAGAGAGGCGGGAAAGAAGAGTCATTGCTTAGGGGGCACTGAGTTTCTGTTAATGGTGGTAGAATAATTTGGAGATGGATAATGACAACGCCTGTACAAAATCTATGTCACTGAATTATACACATCAAAAATGTTGAATTGGCAAAGGTTTTGTTTTTTATTTATTTTTACTACAAAGATAAAATTTAAAAAAAAAACCTACAGAGCACAGTTCTACTCTTACATGCATGAAGTGGCCATGACTCAAATACAACTCTATGGCAACTGATTTCTGGTTTAAAATCTGTGTGGTGTTTTATATTATGATTGTAACTTCAAAATCTTCAAGCAAATTTCTCTGGGTCAGTGCTCCTTGTTTTCTGCTTTAGAATCACACTATGCAGTGTGATAATCTCTATTAAATAATGTCAACATTCACAACAGGATGTCTACTTCATTACACTGTGCGTCCTTAAGGGAACAAGCTATGTCCAGTTCTCATTGCATTCCCAATCTCTAACACATGGCTAGCCATATTTTTATTGTTAAATATATGTTGCTGACTAGATTTTATGGCTCACTAAATTTATATTGATTCATTTTAGCCTCACAATGATCCCATCAGAAACACTTTATTGTAATCTCATTTCTCAGATGAGGAACTAGATTCGAAGCAGCTTGATTGATCAAGGACTGGAATCCAGTCTTTTGGTTCCATATCCCATCTACTCATTTCTGTTACCCTCAGCACTCTATATCTTCCAATTATAAATCAGTGCTTGGCTGTTTAATCAACTTTCATACTATCATTCCACATTTTTTGATTCTCCTTGTATCTATTTTTTATTAAAGCCACTTAGTTCTATTTCACTAAAAAAGACCTTCCATTCTCAAACAACTTGCTTTGCTTTAGCTAAAAACTAAACATTTACAATATCTCATATACACATACAGCCTGATAAAGACAGATAAAAAAGAACTTATTGTATTTCACTGCTGTATTTTCTATTAACCTGGACCTATAATTTCTGCTTGGACCTATAATTTCTACTTGGACCTATAATTTCTACTTAGATGTACACTATCTGTCCAAATTTTAACTGTGGTCATTTTTACTGATGAATTTATATAGTTTCTAATAAAAATTTTATTCTAGAGTTAAACGTTCACTTTTGCTATCTGGGTTCTTCTAGCTTGAAATAATGCTTCATATTCCATAGTACTTTTATATAAATTTAATGTCAGTGAGGCTTCCTTCTTTCCTTATTTTACAGGTGAAGAAGCTATGGTCTAAGGAAGATAAAAAACTAATCTAAGGTCACAAAAACACCAAATGGCAATAGAGAGGTGCAGGTCAGGTCTTAAGACACCAAGCCCATGGAATTGTTCCTTTTACTCCTTTTCCAAGTACAAAAACCAAAAAACCAAACCCACTGCTGTTGAGTCGGATTTGACTCATAGTGACCCCTCCTTGGGTTTTGGAGGTGGTATCACTGTGGAAGTAGATTGCCCAACCTTCCTTCTGAGGAGTGGCTGGTGGAACCTCCAGCCTTCTGGTTAGCAGTCAAATGCATTAGGCACTACACCACCAGAGCTCCCTACACCACCAGAGAGTAATATTTTCAAGTTCTTCCTGTGGTTGGTTTTTTGTTTGCTTGTTTTGAGGGTAATATCTGGTAGCCATCTACTTGTTTCAGTCTCTTCTGAAATGTTGAATGCTTCACTAAGAAATACTTCCCAAATTTATTTGGTTTTATTTGTTGTCTACTTGAGACAAGCAGATCTAGTATTTTCTCCACAAGTAAACAGAAAATATCATTCAACTCTGTTTTGATGTTGGAAATACTTACTCTAATTGGCAGAAAGCTTAGCTACTTATTTGTATTTCCTTTCACTAGAATTCAATAATTTAAAAGTTATTGATAGTAAACTCTTCAATTGCAATAATAAGTTCGCTATATTGATTTATACTAAAACCAATCAAATGCCACATTTATGTCTTCAGTTATTTGTTGGTTATTTTAAAATCTTATATGCTTTATAGTTAATATAGAACTTCCAGTACAGGTAATCCCCCAGTTACATGTTGACTTACCGATAACTCGTACTTGCTCTTTAATGTTAGGAAACCATTGAACTGACCCCTACTCACAATAAATTCTTCATCACAATCACCTTCACTTGCTGCACATCTAGCTTTTAAATCATTGAAAACTTTCTGAGCCTTTTCTTGAAAAGTGCCTTTTCTTGTACTAAACCAAACAACAAACCCACTACTGTCCAATCAATTCCTACTCATAGTGACCCTGTGGGACAGAATAAAACTTCCCCATACAGTTTCCAAGGCCATATATCTCTACAAAAGCAGACCGTCACATCTTTCTCCCATGGAGCATCTGGTGGGTTTGAACAGCCAACTTTTCCGTTAGCAGCCAAGCTCATAACCACTGCACCACCAGAGCTCCTCTTTCTTGCACTAAAGTAACGCTGAATAAGAAAGACGTACACCTGTTCCAACTTATCTACAAATGCAACTTAAAGACATAGTTAGGAATGGATCTTGCTTTTAACATGGGGTCTGCCTGTAGTGCTTGTTTTCATCCAAACCCTTGAAATGAAATTTATTTAAATTTTATTGAAGCTTCATAGCTTCAATTCAAATTAGAACTAGAGTAGAAGTTATCTCCCTGAAGTAGTTTTTATTTCATACATATAAGGCTTGATCTGGTCATCTTTTTCCTGTAGCAGTGTTCTGTTTATTCACCATGGAACTCAAAAGTAGGTTGTTAAGTAGCCAACCTTAAAATTATGAAAAACACAGTCAACGTTTGGATGGGGACTTGAGCCATGAGATTTTTCTTGTTGGTTATTTGGCTTTTGCTTAAATTCTTTTTAACCAAATATATACAGTCTGTATCAGATTCATTGTTTTTAGATTACATCCTCATGGAAATGCTTTATTAGAAAATTATATTACTCCTTTCTCCCTAAATATTCCCAGTATATTAATTTAAACTTTCACTTTAACCTAGATTTTTGTAAAACTCTCCTAAATTACAACCCTCCCACTGTCATTCCTCTGTGAGAAATCTTCCTTCGTACATTGCTACCTGAGCGCTAAACTGAGCAGTCAGAAAAACAGTTCTGATGTGCTCTGGTTCGACTATATGCCCCCAAGCACCTCAAACGCATCAAATGCCAAATGGCCCTTTCTGCCCCTGCCCCACCCAACCTTGTCCTTGCTTCAAGCTCCTAAGCCTTGGCACTTGACTGCTAACTAGAAGGCTAAGGTTCAAACCCACCACCCACTCCTCAAAAGGAAGGTTGTGTCATCTACTTCTGCAGGGATACTGCCTCACTGACCCCAAGGAGGGGTCACTATGAGTCAGGTCCAACTCAACGGCACATAATAACAACAGTTAGCCAAGTTATCAACATGGAATTATCTTTTATTCCTTCTCCTTCCTCACCCCATGCTCTCATGTCTTTTCTTCTTCCAGTCAAGGAACAAATATTTTAAAAGCTCTGACTATGTATCTGGCACAATCCTAAGCACCATTCATTTTGTTCTTTCTGCCATAGCTTTCTTTGTCTACCAGCTCTCTTCTCCAAATGTCAAATTTCTACTCTGCCCTAGGAGTTCTGTCAGCCTAATGCCTTAGACTCATTACTGCTAACTAGAAGGCTGGCGGTTCAAACCCACCAGCCACTCCTCGGAAGGAAGTTTGGGCAATCTACTTCCGTAGTAATACTGCCTTGGAAACCCAAGGAGGGGTCGCTATGAGCCAGTCCAACTCAACGGCACACAATAACATGTGAAGTCTTCCCTAGTGTCTCCCCAGGCCACATAAGAATGTTTTCCTTATCTGTGTTCCATTAATTATTTATTAATAGTACTAATACAGCACTCATGGAAGTTTCATTTGTATTGGAAAGCTATCTATGTTTCCTCCAAGTTTTTAAGTATCTGTGAAACAATAAAATACATGTTAAGAAATCAGCATAGGAGTTCGAAGGTTTATTGCCAATGTAACCCAAAAATATAAAAGATGAGCAGAACCTAGAAACAGGATATTTGGGGAAAGGTCATGCTTAAGAATCCATGCGAGCAAGTGGTCACTCAGAAGAAAGTAACTGGGAAGAAAGGTCTGGGGCCTCTATCTTAGGAGAAAAGTGACATACTGGGTAGGTTACAAGGCAAGACCTCAATCACAGAGTAAGATAGAAGCTCATTTAAAACACTAGGGAGGGGAGGGAACTGATTAGTTTCCATACAATAGTACTGTGTACTACTTTGTTGTTGTCATTAAGTGTCATGGATTGATTTTTGACTCACAGCAACCCCATGTAACAGAGTAGAACTGACCTGAAAAATTTTCTGGACTGTGATCTAAATGGGAGCAGATTGCCAGGTCATAAATCGCACCAGGAAACAGGAGCAAGATGGCAGTTGCAAGCAGATCAGTGACCCCCAAATCTGGGAAGCTGGGAACAACATGGAATTGTGAGAGCCTGAAATGCCTAAACAAAGATACATTCAATCACATTCAGTAAACATTGGTCCTTGAGTTACCGGATAAAATCCTTAAGTTAAATTTCTGACAAATCAAGACTCTGCCTCCTCCAGGCTCCTCTAGTGCCACAATCCACCAACCTACCTATAATAAACTACTCTAATCAATCTGACATAGCAATGCCAGACTATTCGTACTAAAATACCTATTACAACATGTCATTTCTCTGCTGAAGAAACACTGCATCTTCACTGCCTACAGTACCACGACCAAATTTCTCAGGCTAGATTGAAAACTCTTCTGTGATCAGTAGTCAGTACAGTATGATCTCTGCTGATGAGGGTTCTAGTCCATTTTTCACAGTTCTAGAAGTATGGCTTCACTACCTAGACTTCAGTTTTACCATCAGTAACTTCAAAGCAAAAATTGTGGTAGGCAGAATTATGGCTCCTAAGGTTGTCCGTATCCTAACTCCTGTAACCTGAGACTACATCATTACAGAGAGGAAGTAAAGTTGCAGATATAATTAAGATCACTACTCAGCTGACCTTAAAATAGGTGGAGTATCTAAAGTATCCAGGTGAGCCCAATATAATTATAAAGGTCCTTAGGCACGGAAGAAGGAGGTAGAAAGGCAAAACCAGAGAAACAGCAGTATGAAAACATTTGGCCAGATGTTGTTGACTTTGAAAATGGAAGAATGGGGCCATGAACCAAGAAATGAAGGCAGCCTCTAGGACCTGGAAAAGGCAATGAGACAGGTACTTCACTAGAACCTTCAAAAACGAACAAACATTACCTGTGAAATATTTTAACACTTGATTTTAGCCCAATGAGACCCATTTCTGACTTCTGACATCCAGATTTGTAAAATAATAAATTTATGTTGTTTTAAGTTTGTTATACTGGCAATACAAAACTAATACAATCCTACCTATATCAAATATTCCACAAAGATGAGGCCCCTCTGCTTCTAAGCCTGAAAATACCACTGCAGTCACTATTGTTTCTTAAACCAGCACTCTGAATTCCACCTCCTTTTGCTGCCCATGCTGAGACTATCCAACAGTTCCAAATAAAACAGTGATTTCAGTGTATCTTTGGCCAAGATCCTTAACTTCCTAAAGCCTCAGTTTCCCTCCCTTGAAAGTTTCTCCTTCATAGAGTTTTTGTCAAAATTAGGTACTGTGTGTATATATAGAGTGCCTGACACATAGTGAGCACATACTTACTGGAAGCTTCAAGACTCTTTGCAACCCTACCCACATTGTAAAGCAGTATCTCTATGGTAGTAGATTGCCCAATCTTCTTTCCGAGGAGTGGCTGGTGACTGCCAGCCTTCTGGTTAGCAGTCAAATGCCTTAGGCACCGCGCCACCAGAGCTCCCTGAATTCCTATAGCAGCACTATTAACAAACCTTTCCAAAATGACAGAAATGTTCTATATGTGACATTCTCTAATATGGTAACCACTACCCACATGTGACTAGCAAGCATTTAAAATGTGGCTATGTGACTGCAGAATTGAATTTTTAATTTTATTAAATTTTAATTAATGTCACAAATAATTAATAATTAAAATAAATGAATAATTAAAATAATTTAATTTTAATTAAATGTAAATAGCCACATGTGGCTAGTGGGTACTGTATTGAACAGGACAGGACTTACATTACCTGTGAAATATTTTAAAGTTTAATCATACACTGAAATCATATTTTAACTTTCAACATGTTCTCAGACCACAGAGAATGTAAAACACTTGAGGACAAGAACTGTGTCTAATTGTCTTTCAAATCAGCCACTGCATCAAGGCTGAGGCCAAGCATTCAGCAAATGTTCAATCAATAGTTGTTGTTGTTGTTGTTGTTATTTGCCATCGAGTCGGCCCCGACTCATAGCGCCCCCTCCTTGGGTTTCCAAGGCAGTATCACTACGGAAGTAGGAATGCCCAACCTTCCTACTGAATTAAATTGGAAAAGAGCTGCACTCAGCACCCTAAAACAGCAGATAGATGCATATTACATGTGTTTAGTCTCAGGAAATTTTGGAAGAGAGTCCGTTTTACTCTCATCTTGCAATTGTGTTAACCCAGCTTCTATCTATTTTCTCATTTCAGAATTTTTAAACTCTTGGGACACATTTACAACCCTGGAGTGGGAGATTACAAGGAGATACATGAAATCCTTTATGTTTTGCCTATCAATGAAACAATCACTAGAATCTTCTCCCACGTGTATTATTTCATTGTGTTAAGTATTCAGAGAAAAGGATCCCTGGTGATGCAGAGGTTAAGCGCTCACCTGCCAACAGTAAGTTTGGTGGTTCAAACCCACCAGCTGCTCCATGGGTGAAACATGAGGCAATCTGTTTCCATAAAGATTTACAGTTTCGGAAACCCTACAGGGCAGTTCTACTCTGTCTTAATAGGTTTGCTATGAGTTGGAATCAACTTCACAGCAATGGGTTTTTTCATTCAGAGAAGCACAGGTACTTATTTGTAAATAGGTAACAACATATTCAATCAAAAGGCATTTATTAATTATCTGGTAAATATAAAAATGTGGAGTTGTAGTAAAGTTGTGATAAATATAAACATTGTGGAGTAGGCACAATGGAGTTATGGAGATCAATCTAAGGCCTTGCACCCAACGATTTACATACTACCAGTTGCTATGAAGTTGATTATGGTCCACGCTGACCCAAGATGATCAGAATAGAACTGAGCTCTCCAGAGGGGTGTCAATGGCTGAGTTTTCGGGAGTAGATCTCTAGCCTTTCTTCTGAGATACCTCTGTGGGGACTCAAGTGGTTAGTAGCTGTACACATTATCATTTGCACCACCCAGGTACTCCTGACAAAGAAACTGGGAATAACCATGCTGGTTCTATAGAGTTCCTCTACAGGAAGAAAGTTAACAGTCCTTAAATGCAACAATTCAAATGTAAATAGTAAGTTAAAAAGTCTCTAATAATCATCCATGATGCATCTAGTAGAATGATTTGGTTATGAAGAACACACTTTGCCCTCATTGCTCATTCTATCAGTTTGAAAGAAACACATACAGCACACAATATATTACATCAAAATGCATGGCAGAGTGGCACTGTTGTTTCAATCTATAATAATGTAAGGTGCTGGAAATTGAAGTGCAAGTTGAACCAACTCCTTGAACCATTCAAAATAATGTTCATAGTAGAGTCAACTTTTGGAATACCAAATATTTCAGTTCAGAACTTGAAAAGAAATCAATAATAGTAGCAGAAGTGGTGATAAAATACATCAGAAGGCAAACTGTGTGCATTCACAATCAGGATTTTTAGAGTTTCTGCTTTTGCCTGTTATTATAAAAACGAGCAAAAAGGTAAAAAAAAAAAAAAAAAGGTCCCTTCACTATTGTCATTCATTCCCCAGTAAAGGAGTCCATAATTAGTCCAGCTATGATATACACGCAAGCAATGTACCCCATAAACACAGTGTGCAGTCACACATTTCCACAATCTTGGTGCAAGCTTGATAATGCCATGAAGATTAACTGTAGTTAATGAGATCTTTTTCTTGATTCAGTAACTAAATTCTCTGATTTAAAATCACGGTGTTACTGTCACCTCATCTCTTAAAAATATCTCTGCCTCAGGCTCCCCCATCTGAAGGCCTGGCCCTGGCTGGCCTTCACTGCACTTCCAGAAGCAAGAACTGCAGCAACTTTGACCCACAAACCCAACCTGGCCAGACATACAGACCCCATCACTTCTTGGTTCATATCCAGCTTTCTGAAAAACAGCGTGGAGGGACAGGTTTATCAAGGTAGAACTGTGGCGGAATTACTATCCTGTGCAGAGAAAATAGGAGCCCTGGTGGCATGGTGGTTAAAGTGCTCTGCTAACCTAAAGGTTGGTGGTTTGAACCTACCAGCTGCTCTGCAAGAGAAAGATGTGGCAGTCTGCTTCCATGAAGATTTATAGCCTTGGAAACTCTACAGAGCACTTCTACTCTGCCCTATAGGGTTGTTGAGTCAGAATCTCTTGAAGCAATGGGTTTGGGTTTTTTTTTGGGGGGGGGATGAAAGAGAACAATATTAAAATGTCTATCTCTGCCCCTCATTTTAGCATAAGGACTCCACATAGTCTCTCAGGAGAGATCCTACATTGCCAAGCAATAGGTATGTTCCATGAAGCTGTAGCCAGCTCAGTAACATATCACCTTGCACTTGCTATCCTTCTTTCTCCACCTTACTACCTTTTTCCTTTCAGTCTCAATAGCAGGACATCATGATCTGTAATAAAATCCCTAGCACTAAGCTTTGCCTCCAATTTGTTTTCTAGAGAAAAGACGTAAGACAATCCACTTCTTGTCAGATACAGCTTATGCAGAATTTGACTAAATAAAATGGGCATTAATAATATTTGAGTATATATATGTATATTTATGTGTGTATATGTTATTGTTGTTGTTATGTACCGTCGAGTCACACCTGACTCATAGTCACCCCTCCTTGGGTTTCCGAGGCAGTATCATTACGGAAGTAGATTGCCCCATCTTCCTTCCGAGGAGTGGCTGGTGGGTTTGAACTGCCAGCCTTCTGGT
>NW_006921684.1:2658442-2679340 GCF_000298275.1 Orycteropus afer afer
GAAGGTTGGGCAATCCTACTTCCGTAGTGATACTGCCTCGAAAACCCAAGGAGGGGTCGCTATGAGTCGGGGCCGACTTGATGGCACATAACAACAACAACAACAACAACCATTTTCTGTGACATCAAGGAAGTTAGTTGGTGATGCAGCATTTCTAAACGAATGCTCCACTATTATCTCCAGGATTTTCTTCCAAGATTCTAGCACTTATTCTTCAAGTTTTGATGCTGGTTACTTTCTTGATCTTACTAGATGTCAACTAAAGGTTTCCATAGAACAAGGAGGACTTAAATCTTCAGTTTCAAAGGGTCTTCAAATGTTTCATTAAAGTCCTGACAGTACAAACAATTAGAACTAAGTTTGTATTAGTAGCCAATGACATCTTTGTTAAAAATGCCACCAGACAGACAGCAATTATAAAACACATCACGATTGTGGGGATGCTTAAGTGCAAAAACGTGTTTTAGAAATCATGAAATAGTTTTGAGTGTGCTCTTAGAGAGCAGTACACAGAAGAGCATCTTCTTTTGACTCTGTAAGACCTTCATCAAGTATAATTATTCTAGGGAGACTAGCACATGATTCAGATAAGTGAAAATGATTATTTGCATTGATAAAATGATTTACAGGGTGGCTTATTTGCTTTAAGGGGCAAAAAACTGTATCAGCTTGGTAAGCCAACTAACCAGTTAGGAGTTGTGAGCTAGAAGACAGACTGTAGGAAATTAGTTTAGGATATAAGGAAATAATTACTGGAGCAAAATCTGATACCTTGTTTTGATGAGAAAAGTACTAACAAACCACAGTAGCTTTCTGGTAAGGTAAACCCAAAACCAAACCCACTGCCACTGAGTTGATTCCAACTCACAGCGACCCCCACTGGGTTTCCAAGGTTGTAAATCTTTGTGAAAGCAGATTGCCTCATCTTCCTTCCATGGAGCAGCTGGTGGGCTTGAACTGCTGACCTTGGGGTTAGCAGCCTAATGCCTTATCCACTATGCCACCAGAGCTCCTTCTGAGAAGGTAAAGCACGATAATAATAATAATAATAATAATGCCTGGAAATAGAGTTTAGTATTCAATAGAACACTGTGGGGAAAGGCTCAAACCATGAAGCTATTCTATAAAGTGAATGCAAATTGTCAAAGAACTGCTCCAGACAAGTTTAATGTTAGCTATCCTTCCCTGTGGTGCAGTGGTTAAGCACTCAGCTGCTAACCGAAAGTTCAGCGGTTCAAACCCACCAGCCACTCTGTGGGAGAAAGATGTGGCAGTCTGTTTCCATAAAGACTGTAGACTTGGAAACCCTATGGGGCAGTCCTATTCTGTCCTATATGATTGCTATCAGTTGGAATCAAGTCAGCGTCCACTGGTTATCCTTCCCAAAGTGTTTTCCCTATACCATGAAATATATGCATTTATATCTCTATATAAGCCATAAGTTCTCAGAACAGTTTTATAAGGTATAGATTATTTCCCCATTTTACAGATATGGAAACAGAGATTGAGAAGATTCCAGGATCATACTAACCAGCTGCCAATTTGGATCTATCACTTCTCAGTGTTGCTCTTCCCAGAGTGAAAATGTGCCTCTTGTTTAATATCAGGATTGCTCATCTATTTTAATAATTCATTCTTTCAACAAATACTAATTGAGAGCCTATTACACGCCAATCTTTACACCGGTGCTAGGGAAATAATAAAAAATTTTTAAAAAATCAAACTGGCTGCTGTCAAGTCAACTCTGATTCATAGCAACCCCTCCTTGGGTTTCTGAGGTGGTATCTCTACAGAAGCAGATTGTCCAGTCTTCCTTCCAAGGAGTGGCTGGTGGGTTTGAACCACCAGCCTTCTGGTGAGCAGTCAAATGCCTTAGGCACTATACCACAGAAAAAAATACTGTGCAAAACCAGACACCAATACCATGACTGTTTTTAAAAGGATTTGGACAAAACTCAAAATCATTTGGAAAAAAGGGGGGGGGGAACCAGGTTTGCTGGTCTGATAAAGCCTGGTGGAAACACTGAGCCTATGGCCTCTAGCTGCCCTTCAGGTCTGGAATTGAACCCACACCTGTGGCTTCCAACCAAACAAAAGACAGGCATATGAGCTGAATATTTACCTGAGGTAGATATACTCCTTGGAGAGGACAATCATAGGAGAAAGAAGGCTGTTTATGCACAGGGAGACAGCTCAGGGGGCAGGAGTGCATGGAAGGATGGACACAGGGAAGAGGTAATTATGGGGAGGAAGTGGGAGGGGAGCTGTTGCATTGGGTAAATTGTAGTCAATGTCATGAGACAACATGTGTGTGAACTGCTGTATGGAAAGTGAATTTGCTCTGTAAACTTTCACCCAAATCACACACACACAAAAAAAAAAAAAAAAAAAAAAAGTGGAAAAAAAATGGATTTGGAAACAGACTAAATAAAATCATCTCACTTGTAAGTCTATACTTATTTAAAGCAATTACTAGGGAGTGAAGGATCATAGCCTGTAACAGTATATCACAAAAGACCCTGCACTTCCATGGGGAAGAAATGTTAGAACAAAAATCTCAAGGATGATTTGAGATTAACCACAGGAAAAGTGGGAAAAGAGTATTCCATATAGAGAGAGCAGCATGTTGACAGACCCAGCAGAAAGAAGGCGCATGGAGAGCAGGGAACTCAAATGTCTGCAAGGCTGAAGTACAGAGCCAGAGGGGGAGTAGGGGGAAATGAAGCTGGAGATGTGGACAGGGACTGGCTATCTATACTGTCAAGTACATGAGAAGTCATTAAAGGAACTGAAGCAAGAGGGAAAGCAGGATCAGCTTTGTGTTCTGAAAATATAATTTTAGCTTCAGTGTGGCTAAAATTGTGGGACATTGTGAAGCCAGGGAGGTTAATTAGGAGTTTATTGGTGTAATCCACAAAGAGAGGTGATGATGGTTTAAACCTGCAGAGTAGCAGAAACACATGACCAGGTTCTGACATCAGAAAAAAGAGCATCAGCTACTGGCTCCAAATGTCCCTCTCTGTCTTGTTTTCACAGCGCTTCCTTCCGTGGTATTCAGCATTTACAGACATCATCACACCACATCACCTTTTTTAAAATGCTGAAAATGTGTTCCCTGTTCCAAACCTACATTAACTACTCTTCTAGGTGGCGCAGCAATGGAGAAAGATTAGGAAATGATATGAGTTGCTTCATTTCTGCTGGGCTGACCTCATTTTCTTTTTCCATATACAACTTGTTTATCCCAATTTCTGGGCCTAACATTATACTATTTTACCTACATACAATCTCTTCTATAACCTTCTTCAACTTGTCCTTCCAACAAAGCCCTGTCAGTATTTTCAATCTTCCCATAGTCACTCAATTCAAACAGAACCCCGATTCCTTTGAGCTCCTTTAGTACTCCACATACAAACTGTAGTATAATAAGCTCATGCTTCAGACTCCTACATTTTATATGCCTTAATAATGCATGTTGTTGTTGTTATGTGCCATCGAGTTGGCCCCGACTCATAGAGACCCCTCCTTGGGTTTCCGAGGCAGTATCACTACAGAAGTAGGATTGCCCAACCTTCCTTCTGAGGAGTGGCTGGTGGGTTTGAACCACCAGCCTTCTGGTTAGCAGTCAAGTGCCTTAGGCACTATGCTACCAGAACTCCTTAATAATGCATACCAAAGCTGTTTGCTCATCTACATGAAACACACAGCACAGGCCTCAGTCTCAGCATCATTCCTTCAAGCCCCACATTCGTCACTTTGAATTTATTGTATTTGGTTGAATGTATGTGAGCCTACTTTCCTTGTTTATTTTTTCAGAGGTAGTATGGTTAAATAATGATGTTGTTGTTGTTTGCCGTCGAGTCGGCCCAGACTCATAGCGACCCCTCCTTGGGTTTCCGAGGCAGTATCACTACGGAAGTAGGATTGCCCAACCTTCCTTCTGAGGAGTGGCTGGTGTAAATAATGATAGTAATTGTTAAAAACTTCTATTTCTGAGAGTTCACTCTGTTCTAGGTGCTGTGCTAATAATCATCTTTCACATATTATCTTTATCATTGCAAAAACACTATTCAGTTGAGTCAGTATGAGGATTATTATAGCAATTAATTATATTAGCAAACTGATAAAGGAAAGAGGTTAAGAAATTAGTCTTCAAGTTCATATCTCTATGAATTCTCATATTTCCTAGGGATCACATCTAGTGTGATCACATCTACTGTAAAGGATAGAACTACCCTGTTGGCTTTAGAAAAACATAGAATGGCTGGGCCAAATTCTTGTTCTGACACCTTAAGTTCATTAACCACTTTGAACCTCATGTCTTCATCCATTAAATAATGTGATTGCAACTATTACAGGAAATTATGTACAGTTATATGTCGCTTAACATCCACAACTCATTCTGTGAAATAGGACATAATGTGATTTGGATGTTGCGTTAATACCATATTATATACAAGCAGTCCCCGGATTCTGAATGACTTCTGTTCTTGTCTCTCTTTAAGTCATATTTGCACATTAAGTTGAAATGCTTAGATACAATCTGTTTCTAATGTCAGTCCAATATTTGTCTTAGTATACAGTATATAGTGTACCTTTCCATGCATAAAAAACAGTAAAGATCCTCCCAGATAGACTTAAAGCTGTCACTTTACATTTCTTTTGTACATATTTAAGGAGTTCTGGTAGTACAGTGGTTAAAGCATTTGGCTGCTAACCAAAAAGTTGATGGGTTGAACCCAACAGCCATTCCACGGTAAAAAGATGAGTGTGTCTGCTTCCATAAAAATTTATAGCCTGGAAATTCTATTGGGGCAGTCGGAGTCTGTCCTATAGGTCTCTATGAGTCAGAATCAACTCGATGGCAGTGGGTTTGATTTTGGTTTTTGGTTTATGTATGTTAAATAGACTACAATGTTAGGAAAACAATAAAAGACTTAAAGCAGATTTTTAAAGGAATCCTTAAAATTTTTATTGTGATAAAATACACATAACAATACATTTGCTATTTCAACTATTCTTTTTGTGCACCCTTCACTACTATCCATTTCTAAAATTTTTTATCACTTTTAACCAGAACTCAGTATCCCTTAAGCAATGCCTCCTTATTTTTTTAACTTTTACATTTGCTAGTATGTGTATACAGCTTACTCCTTAATAATAATAAATATATATTATTCAGTCATAATTAGTCATTGATTATTTATGATTATTTTGGTAACATCACTCCACTAGAAACATCTTCATGTCATAAAGACGTTCCTTGACTTGAGGAGCTTCCAAGAGCTTTAGAAGGAAAAGGGCACAGAAATAACATTTGGTGAGTGTTTCTTGTGAGGATCCCTGGTGGCTCAGTGGTTAAAGCACTTGGCTGCTAACTAGAAGGTTGGTGGATCGAACCCACTAACTGCTCTATGGGAGAATAATGTGGCAGTCTGCTTCTATCAAGATTTCAGCCTTGGAAACCCTATGAGGGCAGTTATACTCTGCCCTGTGGGGTCACTATGAGTTGGAATCGACTTGATGGCAATGGATTAGGTTTTGGATAAATGTCTCCTGTATGACTGTCCTTTCTTTTAATATTTCATGTATACTTAAGTCCCATATAACATCTGTTCAGGCGACTTTTGACCACATATATGTCTATGGTCCCAACCCCATAAAGCCTATCCTGTTAAAAATTCGAGGTATGTCCATAATAACAAATATCAAAACATGTAGTTCACATTTAGAAATAATATTTCAAATCTACCTAAATACTTGCATTCAATTGCTAGTATCACAAAATAGAATACTTACTATATTAACACACAGATACAAATATTCATGTGAATTGCATAAAAGAACAGTTTGTTTTTCTCCTTTAAAACATGTAACTCCCGTTAAAATAAATGCATGCTCCATACATCTGTCAAAGACAGATTACAGACACTGTTAGTAAAGGTCATCAGAGTCTATTTCTTTTAGCTGTGAGCATACATGTGAATGCATATTAAAAGTGCACTATAAAAATATTGTAAGGTAAGAGTTCCAAGTGCTTCTAATCTTCTTGCATAATGTTAACAGTCAAGGTGAAAGAATATTTCATATCTTATTTTAGTCAAGTACATATCCTTTAAGGATGACAACATATTGCACACAGAGGTATACTCTGATTTCCATGGAAAATATCACTTATCTCTCTCTTTTTTTAAAAAAATATATAGATTGATAGATAGATGAACTCAGTGGTTCACTAACTTGTCTTCACTTAGACTTACTTAGGACTCTTTAATGATTTCAAATCTCAGACATCATCCAGACCAATTAAGTCACAACTCTGGAGGTGGGTACAAGCATCATTATTTCCTGAAGCTCCCTAGTTACTGTGATTTGCAGGCAAGTTAGGAATCACTGTGTTAAGAGGTAATTCCTTAAAGAAAACCTGATTAGACCTTTATAGCAGCAGTTTTCAAACTTTGTTGCATATCAGAATCACCTGGGAGTTCTGAAAATCCCTAGATCTCAGCTCCACCTCAGACCAACTCAATTGCAGTCTTTGGGGAGGCGGAGAAGGGGAGGGGGAAGTATTTTTCAAAACTCCAAATGTGCAGTCAGTTTGAGAACAAGTGCTTTAAACTAGAGGATGGTTTGTAATATTAATCAAAAGCATTAGATATCTGGAAAAAGAACTTGATTGATACAATAAAAATTATTATAAAAACTCACAAAAGATCAAAAGGAAGAAAAGAACAAGAACTTGTATTGTGTTGTGGAAAGATAATGATGCTGTAGCAAGCAGACCAGCTATTGTGTTAACTACAATACTGAAAATTGGAACAATGACAGAAAAAAACCTAAACAGACCAAAGGGAGGAAAAGAAATGTAACCTATTGTCACTCAAAGATATGCAAATGAATCTTTCACTCTCTTTTTAATTAAGAACATGTGCTCCTATCCTACTCACCACACTTGCCAAATATGTACATTTAAGAAAATTTAAAAAGAATTTTAGTAATAGAAAAAAGTTTCCAAATACTCATATATGTAGGTTAAGTAATTGAATAAGTTCAAAGCAAGAACATCTTTCATCTCTCATTCCTTTTCTTAGTAGTTCCTGGCCACTCTTTCATTCTGTTGAAAATTAGCTCAGTATAAGGAAAATGTATATTATATTTCAAATGCAACAGAAGGGTTGCTGAATTAAGATGATTTGCTGATACAATTTTAAGTGTTTATTTAATCTTCACTCATGTAAATATCTTTCAATGGAGGGTTTAAGTATCATTTAAAACAGATTTTATAAAGTATAATTAGATATGCTGTCAGATGGGAAGACAAATTAAAAGTGCAATTCACACTGTTACAGCAGCACTGCCACTTAGGAGCAACTGATTTTTTGCACAGTGCTCACAGCACATTATAGACTTGCAGGGACACTAGTATTTAAGTTATTAATCAACGCAGTTTATTTTTGTGGAAAAATCTGTGTACTCCATAAATGGGGTGGAGGGAGGGTCTTTTTGTCCTTAAATTTTTGTCAATTGACTGGTAAAAAGCCTCAACCAAAAAAATCCCACTGCCATTGAGTCAATTCTGACTCACAGCGACCCTCGTAGGGTTTCCAAGGCTATAAGTCTTTACAGAAGTAGATTGTTTCATAGTTCTCCCACGGAGCAGCTGTTGGGTTTGAGCCACCAACCTGCTGGTTAGTAACCCAATGCCTTACCCACTGCACCACCAGAGTTCCTTGGTTAAAAAGTCTCAGTTATCACCAATTCATCTAAGTAATAGCTAGGCATGCACTGTCACTTGACAGTATATGCTTAAGATAAATTTAATGTGCACACATCATATAGCCAACAATTTAGGGAGGGTTAGGTAGCTGTAATAAATGCAAAATCCCTGGGTTGCAGCCAGATGAACCAACAGATTTCTAAATTAGCCCCACAATTCTTAATGCAGAGGTAGGTGCAATCCTAGTTATTGTACTCTCACTCTGAATCATCAAGAGGGAATCAGTTCACCAAACGGTATGATTAGGTAACTATCTAGGCTAAATTTCAGGCAAATCTTTAAAATTTTCCTTACCCTCTTCATCAACTGGGAAAAATTACTAACAGATGAAAATTTCAAAAATGATATGATTTGCCTTTTCATCAGTGAGGTTTCCAGTTCAGCATGCAAAGAGCTTGGAAGTCATCACTCCTGACCTCACAACAAGAAAATAAAATTAACGCATAGACAGGTAAGAGCAGGTGAGGGTAGGTGAACAGGAATACACCCTAGACCAAGGACAGAATTGGCTGAAGATAGTCTTACAGATGCACTTGTGCTACAAAATTAGCCACAGAAATTACAGAAGCAACAGAAGATAAGAAAAAATAAAATAAACCTGGAAAACTGAAAATTAACAACTCTTTTTAGAAGATCCCTCAAAGTATTGTGGTGACAGAGTGGACCCAGCATCAGCTCGGAACACTTAAATAACAATTGACTGGAAACTGAGCATTGACTAGCTTAAGAGATAATAACTCATGGAGGCTCAGCCTTAATGGGGCCACCAAACTTGTGTGAGTTTTACTTCTAGGAGCTCAGTTTCTCAACTGTGAAGCTCAAGAAAAAAAATCTCTTCATCTTTCCTGTGGGGGTGGGAGGTAGGGGTGGAGAGACAAAAAAGAATCATTTTAACCATTTTGACATAGTGCTCTACAAGAGCCTAATTAACATAGATTTTATCAGAACCTAACCCACCAGCCATTTCTCCGAAGGAAGGGTGGGTAATCCACTTCCATAGGGATACCTCCTTAAAAACCCAAGGAGGGGTCACTATGAGTGGGGAACGACTCAATGGCGGTGGGTTTCGTTGTTTCTGTTTACAACTCCAGTAATCAAAACAGCCTGGTACTGATATAACAACAGACACATAGACCAACAGAAGAGAATTGAAAGTCCAGAAATAAACCCATACATCTATGGTCAACTGATTTTTGACAAGGATGCTAAGTCTAAGTGATGGACAAAGAAGAGTCTCTTCAATAAATGGTGCTGGAAAAATTGGGGAAAAAAAAAAAAAAGAAACAAGATCCATGCTTCACACCATATACAAAAGTAAATTCAAAACTAATTAAAGACCTAAATGTGCAAACTAAAACTAAACAATTCTTAGAAGAAAAAGAAGGGGCAACACCATCAGGTCTAGCTTTTAACAGTGGATTATCAATATAATGACAAAAGCACAAACAGCAAAAAACAAAATAAATAAACGTTATTGTTAGGTGCCGTTGAGTCAGCTCCAACTCACAGTGTCCCTAAGTACAGCAGAATGAAACACTGCCTGGTCCAGCGCCATCCTCACAATCATTACTATGCTTGAGGCCATTGTCACAGCCACTACTATATCAATCCATCTCACCAAGGGTCTTCCTCTTTTTCATTGGCCTTCTTCCTTACCAAGCAGGATATCCTTCTCCAGGGACTGGTCATTCTGACAACATAATCAAAGTAAGTGAGATGAAGCTTGGCCATTCTCACTTCTAAGAAGCACTCTGGTTATACTTCTTCCATGATAGATTTGTTCATTCTTCTAGAAGTCCATAGTATTTTCAGTATTCTTCAACACTAAAATTCAAATGCATCAATTTTTCTGCAGTCTTCCTTATTCATTGTCCAGCTTTCACATGCACATGAAGCTATGGGAAATATCATGGTTTGGGTCAGGCACACCTCAATATTCAAAGTGATATCTTTGCTCTTCAATATTAAATAGGTTTTTTGCAGCAGATTGCCTAGCGTACTATGCCATCCGATTTCTTGACTGTTGTTTCCATGGACATTGATTGTGGATTCAAGTAAAATGAAATCCCTGACAACTTCAATCTTATCTACATTTATCATGTTGATGCTTATTGGTCCAGTTGTGAGGATTTTTGTTTATGTTGAGGTGTAATCCATATTGAAGGCTTTCACTAGTAAGTGCTTCAAGTCATCTTCACTTTCAACAAGTAAGGTTGTATCATCTTTATATCACAAGTTAATGAGTCTTCCTTCAACCTGATGCCATGTTATGTTTCACTTAATCAGTAACCAATAATCATCCTCTCAGATTATTTGTTCAGCATACTGATTGAATAAGTCTTGATACATGCTACAATATGGATGGAGCTGGAAGACATTATCCTGAGTGAAATAAGTCAACCATGTAAGGACACATGTTGTATTACTTCACTTACAGAAAAATGAAAAGAAAATGTACATAGAAAAAGTTTGTTAGGTGTTACCAGGGGCAGGAGGGAGGAAAAAAGAGGGAAATAACAGTGAGAATGACTTGGAGCATTTACTGATGAAGATTAAAGACTACAATCTGCAGTATGGATTGCAGCTCAATATAAAGAAAACAAAAATCCTCACAACTAGACCAATAAGCAGCATCACGATAGATGGACAAAGGTTGATGTTGTCAAAGACTTCATATTACTTAATTCTATAATCAAGGCCAATGGAAGCAGACGTCAAGACATCAACAGATGTATTACATTGGGCAAATCTGCTGCAAAAGACCTCTTTCAAGTGCTGAAGAGGAAAGATGTCTTCTTGAAGACCAAGGTGCACCTAACCTAAGCCGTGGGATTTTCAATCACCTCTTACACATGTGAGAGCTGGACAATGAATAAGGAAGACAGAAGAGTTGATGTTTTTCAGTTGTGGTGTTGGAGAAGAATGCTAAAAGTACCATGGTCTGTTAAAAAGACTAGCAAATCTGTCCTGGAAAATTGCAGACAGAATGCTCCTTGGAAGCGAGAATGGCCAGACTTCATCTCATGTACTTTGGTCAAGTTGTCAGAAGGGACCAGTCTCTGGAGAATGATGTCATGCTTGATAAAGTGGAGGGTAAATGAAAAAGGGGAAGGCCCTCAACGAGATGGATTGACATAGTGGCTACAGTGATGGGTGCAGGTATAGTAGGGATCGTGACACTGGCACAGGACCAGGCAGTGTTTCATTCTGTTGTACATAAGGTCACTATGAGTCAGGGATGACTCAATGGCACATAACATCAACAACAAACAATGATGGAAATATCAGGTTGATTAAAGGTAGAGTTGCACAGATGATTATTATAATTGCTGTCAATAACTTTTACACCTGTAAAAAGTTGAATTGACAAAAGTTGTATGGTAGATATATTTACAACAACAGGAAGAAGAAGGGGGAACAAAAACTGCTATGTGTAACCAAAACCTCATGGGATTTGGTTTCTTAGTTTGGAGGTTTAGGGTCATTGTTTCATGGGGCATCCCAGTTATTTGGCTTAATAATATGTTTAGTTCTTCTGTTCTACCTCTTAGTTTGATGCATAGTGCCTCAGGCCTGAAAAGCTTGCAAGCAGCCATCCAGGGCACAAAAAATAGTCCCTATCTGGCTTGAACAACAGAGGAAAAAAGAGAGTCAGGAATAGGGGGATGTGGAATGTGTGCCTAATTGCTTCCATGAACAACTGCCTCTTTTGCCATGACCAGATGAATGAGATGGTACCCAGCTATCATTACTGAACATTTTGATCAAAGATTTCATAGATGTATCCTGAGAAAAAGGAGAGAAATGTAGAACAGAATTTCAAATTTTCAAGGGCACCAGACTTTCTGGAGTCATGAAGCCTAGATGAACCCCTGAAACTCCTGCTCTGAAATAATACTTAATTCTCAGACCAAAAACATCTCCTGAAGTCTTCTTAAAACCAAATAATAATTTTAGCATAACTAGTAAAAGAAAAAAAAAAAAAAGGTCTACTTTGTGCCTTATGCTTTCTTAAGAACTATATAACAGATAAATAAATAAGTAAACTCACTGCCACCAAGTCGATTCCCTTTGGCTTTCCAAGGTGATAAATTTTTATTTAAGTAGATTGCCCAGTCTTCCTTCTGTGGAGTGGCTGGTGGGTTTGAACCACCAACCTTCTGATTAGTAGTCAAATGCCTTAGACACTATGCCACCAGAGCTCCTTTTAAGAACTATCTCAGCAGTTGGTGAAAGATGGCGCATTACTTGTAGCCCACATGTTAGTTCTCTCTAGCATCTTAAAAACCCTGATAAACTAGGTGAAGCAGTTTGAAGTGGGGATTCTGGTGCTCTGAACAGCTCATTAAGTCAAACCAAAAACCAAACTCACTGCCATGGAGTTGAATCTGACTCATAGTGACCCCTCCTTGGGTTTCCAAGGTGGTTGTTGTTGTTATTATGTGCCCTTGAGTTGGACCCAACTCATAGCGACCCCTCCTTGGGTTTCCAAGGTGGTTGTTGTTGTTATTATGTGCCCTTGAGTTGGACCCAACTCATAGCGACCCCTCCTTGGGTTTCCAAGGTGGTATCACTACAGAAGTAGATTGCCCAACCTTCCTTCTGAGGAATGGCTGGTGGGTTTGAATCTCCAGCCTTCTGGTGAACAGTCAATTGCCTTAAGCACTATGCCACCAGAGCTCCTCTCATTAAGTCAGAGTACGTCAAACTCAGGGGAGTAGGATTAGAAAGCAGAGAGAGGCAGTGTAATTACTTGAAAAGAAAAAAAAAAAAAATAGGTGAACCTGCCCTGCGGAGTACCAACCGGCTGGCGAGACAGGACGTCATAGGGCTCCTTGGGCAGTGGAGAGAACACACTGGAGGACCTGTGGCCACTCCACGGATCTACCTTCAGCACCCACTTTTATCAGTACACGTGGGTCCACCGGGAGGGAGCCGAGACCCCTCTGGCTCCGGATGCTGCTGAACTGAAAGCAGAGAGGAAAACATGCTGCAAATGGGCAGGCCCTGGGAGGAACTCATGGGTCAGATCAGTGCAGCTATTCCAGGACAGTTTTTGGCATGGAGGGATCTGGAGTACGGGGTTTTTGCAGCTATCTAAACCTGGCAGAAAGTGGCGGCCCCCAACCATTAGGATCTTTGCCAAACTTGAGCTGCGGGCCTGTGAATAAATGGCTACTGGAGCCTTGGAGCTTTTTTTTCTCTTTTCTTCCTCCTTTCTCCATCTCTCCCCTACCTTATCCAATAGAAAAAACACATTAACCCACAACACCTGCCGGCTCAAATCCTAACCCACCTCCACAACCGAGACCTGCATCCACATTCCACACAATGATTTCATCATCACAAAGAAAACTGCAAAGCAACCCAGCACACCTGAATTAATAACCAAAAACATTAAATACACCAGCTCCACCTTTGCAAAAATATTGTCACAAAATCAAGACAAAGCAAATCAATACATAACTAACAGTTAAAGAGAATCTCAAAATGTCTAGGAAACAATGTTGTTGTTGTTGTTGTTGTTGTTATGTGCTGTCTAGTCAGACCCGACTCATAGCTATCCCTCCTTGGGTATCCGAGGCAGTATCACTATGGAAGTAGATTGCCCCATCTTCCTTCTGAGGAGTGGCTGATGGGTTTGAACTGCCAGTCTTCTGGTTAGAAGTCAAGTTCCTTAGGCACTATGCTACAACCTCAAATCAAACAAAAAAACACAGAGGAAGAGGAGGCAATAGAATGATCTGAGAAGGAATTTAGAAGGTATGTTTATAGAACTCTACAAGAGCTTAAGGAAACCCCAAATAGAACCAAGAATACAGAGAGTACCCTGGAAGAACTCAGGAAAACAATTCAAGAACAGAATAACAAGATTAATACACAATCAGAAAACCAAAAAAAAAAAAAAAAACTCACTGCCATGGAGTCAGATCCAACACACAGCAACCCTTCCCTGTGTTTCCAAGGCATTATCACTATGGAAGTAGATTGTCCAACCTTCCTTCCAAGGAGTGGCTGGTGGGTTTGAACCACCAGCTTTCTGGTTAGCAGTCAAATGCCTTAGGCATTATGCCACAAGAGCTACTCATATGAAAACAGCAGTTAGAAATCCAGAAGATAAATACCAAAATTACAGAATTACACAACACAGTGGAAACACAAAAGAATAGGCTAGAATTGGCTGAAGAACACATTTCCCAATTAGAAGATAAATCTCTTGACACCAGCCTGTATGAAAAAAAATCTGAATAAATATTTAAGAGAAATGAAAAGAACCTGAGAGTCATATGGGATGACATGAAATGAAACAACATACACCTTATTGGAATTCCAGAACCAGAAGAGGAGAAAAAAAAACACTGAGAAAACTATGGAAGGTTTACTAACAGAAACCTTCCCCCATATCATGAAGGAAGAAAAGACATTTGTCCAAGAAGCTCAAAGAATCCCATACAGGACAGATCCCAAGAGAAAAACACTGAGGCATATCTTAATCAAACTCTCCAAAATCAAAGACAACAGAAGAATCTTGTGAGCTTCCCAGGCCTAAAGAAATATTACTTATAATAACTAAATAGTTAGGCTGAGTTCTGATTACTCAAAAGAAACCATGCAGGCAAGAAGGCAATGGGATGGCATATATAAAACATTGAGGGAAAAGAACTTCCAACCAAGAATCCTATATCAAGCCAAATTACCCATCAAATATGAGGGTGAAATCAAGACATTCTCAGACAAATGGAAATTAAGGGATTTTGTGAAAAACAGAATGACCCTGCAAGAAATGCTTAAGAAAGTCCTTCCAATAGAGAACAACAAAATCAGGACATGTGACATCAACACTAAAACCAAATCAGAAATAGATATTCAAAACAAGACCATAAAACACTGTACACTAAAACACAAGGAAGTCAATCTACACATGACAAGAGCAACTAAGCAAATAGAGAGAATAAAAGTTCTAGATACAAAACTTCCAAATGAAGAGGAAAACAGAACAATGTCCTCATAGAACAGATGGTTCCAAAAATATAGACAAGAATTCAATCCAAGGTAACCACAGAGAAAATTAACAATCCCTCTAAGAATATCCAGAAGGAAGGAAAATATATGGGTTTAGTAAGCACAAAACCAACAATAAAGAAAAGAGAGGAAACAATTGACAACAAAATGAACTCAGCACAGCAAAGTATATGGACCAAGGAAACTCCAACAAAATGACAAAAAAAAAAAAAAAAAAAAGAATGATAGCAATCAATTCACACCTATCACTAATGAAGCTCAATGTGAATGGACTAAATGCACCAATCAAGAGAAATAGAGTGGCAGACTGCATAAGAAAAGAAGACCCATTAATCTGCTGCCTACAAGAGACCCACCTTAGACGTACTACTGTGGAGTTGGATCCAAATCATAGTGACCCCTCCTTTGGTTTCCAAGGTGGAATTACTACAGAAGTAGATTGTCCAACCTTCCTTCCAAGGAGTGGCTGGTGGGTTTGAACCACCAGCCTTCTGGTTAGTAGTCAAATGTTTTGGGCTCTACACTACCAGAGCTCCCTCACCTTAGACACAAAGATAAAAACAAATTAAGGGTTAAGGGATCGAAAAATATATACCAATCCAACAGTAACCAAAAAACAGCAGGAGTAGCAATATTAATTTCTGAAATAAATTGGACTTTGAGGTGAAAAACAACATAAGAGACAAAGAAGGTCATTATATGATGCTGAAAGGGTCAATTGACCAAGAAGACATTACAACAATAAATATCTATGTACCCAATGAAAGCACTCCAAAATACGTGGAGCAAATATTAATTGAATTGAAAGGGATAATAGACAACTCCTACTACAATAGTCGTAGGAGACTTTAACACATCACTTTCAAGGAGGGACAGATTAACTAGAAAAAAACAAAGATACAGAAGAACTCATCAACACAATCAACCAACTCGACCTCATAGACATATACAGAGAATTCTACCCAACAAAAGCACAATTTACATTCTTCTCCAGTGCACATGGATCATTCTCCAGAATAGATCATGTGTTATGACATAAAACAAGTGTCAATAAATTCAAAAACATTGAAATACTACAAAGCATCTTCTCAGACCACAATGCTATAAATTTAGAAATTAGTAATAGGAAGATCAAGGAAAAAACATCAAACGTGGAAGTTGAACAATTCACTGCTCAAAAACTAGTGGGTAATAGAAGAAATAAAAAGTGAAATAAAAAACTTCCCAGAAACAACTGACAATGAAGATACATCAAACCAAAACCTATGGGACACAGTGAAAGCAGTACTCAGAGGTCAGTTTATAGCAATAAATGCATACATCAAAAAAGGGGAAACAAAATCAACACTCTAACTCAACAACTCCAACAATTAGAAAAAGAACAACAAAAGAATCCTATACTATCTACAAGTAAGGAAATAATAAGGATCAGAGCAGAAATAAATGAAACAGAAAACAAAAAAATAGAGAAAATCAACAAAACAAAAAGCTGGTTCTTCAAAAAGATTAACAAAATCAACAAACCATTTGCAAATCTAACAGAAAGAGAAGAGATGCAAGTTACAAGAATAGTAAATGAAAAGGGTGTCATCACAACAGAACCAAGTAAAACAGAAAAGATACTGACATAATATTATGAAAAACTGTACTCCAACAGATTTGGAACATGGAAGAGATGGACAAGTTTCTAGAATCACAGGATCTACCTAAATTATCCCACTCAGAGACAGAATATTTGAACAGACCTATATTACTCCTTGGAAGGAAGGTTGGGCAATCTACTTCCGTAGTGATACTGCCTTGGCAACCCAAGGAGGGTTGCTATGAGTCAGGTCCGACTTGACCACACATAACAACAACAACAACAAATAACAAAAGAAGAAATGGAGCAGGTCATAAAAAAAACTTCCCACAAAGAAAGGTCCTGGCCCTGATGGCTTCACTGGAGAATTTTACCAAATATTCAGAGAAGAGTTGACACCTATGCTACTCAAACTATTCCAGAACATAGAAAAAGATGGAATACTCTCAAACTCATTTTATGCAACATAACACTAATACCAAAACCAGGGAAAGACAGCACTAAAAAGGAAAACTACAGACCAATATCCCTCATGAACACAGATGCAAAAATCTTCAACAAAATCATAGCCAACAGAATCCAACAACACATCAAAAAAATAATGCATCTTTACCAAGTCGGATTCATACCTGGTATGCAAGGATGGTTCAACACCAGAAAAACAATCAATGTAATGCACACTTAAACCAAACAAAAGAAAAGAACCATATCACTGTCAATTGATGCAGAAAAAGAATTTGATAAAATACAACACCCATTATTGTTCAGAACTCTCAGCAAAATAGGAATAGGAGGGAAATTCCTCAACATAATAAAGGGCATATGTGCAAAGCAAACGGCCAATATCATTAGTAAGGCAGAAAGACTCAAAGCATTCCCCTTATGAATGGGAAACAGACAGGGATGCCTTCTATCACCACTTCTATTTAACATTATACTGGAAGTCCTGGCCAAGGCAATAAGGCAAGAAAGAGAAACAAAAGGCATCCAAATTGGCAAAGAGGAAGTAAAGCTATCTCTATTTGTGGAAGATATGAGCCTGTACATAGAAAACCCAAGAGACTCAGCAAAAAAAAACTACTGGAACTAATAGAGAGGTTCAGCAAAGTGGCAGGATACAAGGTCAACATACAAAAATCAGTTGGATTCCTCTACACCAACAAAAAGACCTCTGAAAAAGAAATAAGGAAAACAATACCATTTATAATAGCCACTAAAAAGATAAAATATCTAGGAATAAATCTTACCAGAAACACAAAAGACCTATACAAAGAAAACAAGGGATCTACATAAATGGAAGAACCTGCCTTGTTCATAGATAGGGAGACTGAATATTGTAAAAACATCAATACAACCTAAAGCAATCGACACATTTAAGGCAATCCCAATCCAGATACCAACAACATTTTTTTTAAGGACATGGAAAAACCAATTACTAACTTCATATGGAAAGGAAAGAGACCTCGGATAAGCAGAGCACTGCTGAAGAACAACAAAATGGGAGGTCTTGCATTCCTGGAGCTCTGGTAGCATAGTGCCTAAGGCACTTGACTGCTAACCAGAAGGCTGGTGGTTCAAAACCCCAGCCACTCCTTGGAAGGAAGATTGGACAATCTACTTCCGTAGTGATACTGCCTCAGAAACCCAAGGAGGGGTCGCTATGACTCGGGTCTGATTCAATGGCAAATAACAACAACAACCACAAAACCTACTATACAACCACAGCAGTCAAAACAGCATGGTATTGGTACAATGATAGACAGATAGAGCAATGGAACAGAATTGAAAACCCAGAAATAGACCCGTCCATCTATGGACAGCTGATCTTTGACAAAGGTCTAAAACCCATTAAATAGGGAAGAGATAGCCTCTTTAAAAAATGATGCTGGCAAAATTGTATATCCACTAGCAGAAAAATGAAGCAAGACCCACGCCACATCCCATACACACACACACACACAAAAAAAACAACTCAAGTTGGGTCAAAGACTTAAATGTAAAACTCAAAACTATAAAATTCATCAAAGATAAAATAGGGGCAAATCTAGAAGCCCTAATTTACGGCATAAATAGACTATCAAACATAACCCAGAATGCACAAGAAATAAAAGAAAAGCTAAATGACTGGGATGTTTTAAAAATTAAATTCTTATGTGCATCGAAAGACTTCATCAAAAGGGTAAAAAGAGAACCGAAAGATTGGGAGAAAATATTTGCCTATGACATAGCTGACAAAGGACTTATCTCCAAAATCTACAGAAAACTTCAAAACCAAAAAGACAAACAATCCAACTCAAAAATGGGCAAGAGACATGAACAGACACTTTACTAAAGATGATATGCTGGCAACCAACAAACACATGAGGGATTGTTTGTGATCGTTAGCCATTAGAGAGATGCAAATCAAAACAATGATGAGATATCATCTCACTCCAGCAATAATAGCAAAATTCAACAGGACAGAAAACAGCAAATGCTGGCGAGGTTGCAGAGAGACTGGAATTTTTATACACTGCTGGTGGGATTGTAAAATGGTACAACCATTGTGGCAAACATTATGGTGTTTCCTTAAAAAACTGAAAATAGAAACCATTTGACTCAGCAATTCCATTACTAGGAATGTATCCTAAAGAGATGAGAGGTAGGACATGAACAGACATATGCACACCTGTGTTCATCACAGCACAATCCACTACAGCAAAGAGATGGAAACAACCTAAATGCCCATCAACAGTTGAATGGATAACCAAATTATGGTGCATTGACACAATGGAATACTATGCTACATTAAAGAAGAATGAAGGATACGTGAATCATCTCACAATGTGGATGAGCCTGGAGGACATTATGCTGAGTGAAATAAATCAATCACAGAAGGACAAATATTCCATGAGCCCATTACTTGAAAAAGACAAAGAAGGGTTTGCTTAAGAAAGGGAACTCACTTTGTAGGTTATACTTTGTAGGGGAGGGGAGGGAAGAGGAGGGAATACTTTTGAGCTAATTGGGGGCCACATGCTCAGGTGGGTAAGGGGAGGGATGGTATGGAAAGAGTCTGTGACCACCGTGATAACATTAGGGAAAGGGAGGACAGAGTTGTGCACATAAGATGTAGACAACAGAGGTTAATACCAGTATATCCACAATACTGCATTACCATTTACACCAAACACCAGGCTACAGATAAACACACAAACATCTGAGAAAATCAGATGGGGGTCAGTGAACAGGATTATACTCTAGGCCAAGGATAGATTCAGCTGAGGCTGATCCTATACAGATACAAGGATACAAACTATCCTCAATCCTTACAGAAACAACAGAAGACAGACATAGAGCCATCCCTCACAGACAGCCAGACACCATGGGAGAGAGATCCAATGGATCTAACGGCTCAGGACCAGAGTATTAGGGGACACCAGACTCTATAGGCACAACGAAATACATAAAAATCTTGTTCCACAACCTACATTGGTGACTAGCGAGTGGGGTCTTAAAAGCTTTCGAGCAGCAATCTAAGATGCAGCTAATGATCTCCTATCATCAGAAGTGAAGAAGAGTGCAAAAAACCAAGGCATTTGGAAGCAATCAGCCCTAGGACATGATGGACCTCAAGACCAGAAGAACTAGATGGTGCCAGGCTACCAATGCCAACCACTCAGGAAATGATCAAAATGAGATCCTGGATAGAGTGGGAGGAAAAACTCGGAACAAAATCCAAAAATACAATAATGACCAGAATTACTAGTCAGATGGAGTCTGGTGGGACCCCCAATACTATGACCCTGGGATATACTTTGGGCCTGGAATAAAACTCACTCCCAGGGGCTGACTCTCAGCCCAATAGTAAATAATATATACCACACAGACCACTCAACCCAGGGTGATGCACCCACATACTCTATGGAAATGCATCCCTTGGAGCAATCAATGTAAAACTGAATCAATGTAAAATCCATCAAAGTTTATCATGATCCAAACATTACAAGGAAAATAAGATAATTTAAAAATAAGTCTTTTAAAACACAAGGCATTTTCCAACTTATCATATGAATTTGCACTATAAACCACATATACTTCAATTCCAAATGAAAGACTCAAGTAAACTTTTCCACCTAAGCCTTATTATATGGTTTAGGTGATCACCATTTCAATTTTCCTCTTAACAAGACCTTTGGATAAATGAAATATATCTTCTCCAAATTTCAAAATGATTCCAAACTGCTAAAATTCAATAAGCATTTTTCATACTAATTATCTCCTCTGAAATACGATTTGTGCTTTTTCACCCACACCAGACATATTCTAAAGGGCTATATCAAAATATGAAAGAAAAATGCTTTATTATTGCTAGATCTTCCTACTCAGCATTGTGGATCAATGTGCAATGAAGGTCATGACTTCACTGAAAAGCCCAGCTAATGGGTGTGTGTGATAGTTGAAGATCTGTCAACTTGGCTGGACTTCACTTGTGAGTGTTGTTTCTCATGATGGATCACATGACTATGTCCTAAGC
>NW_006921684.1:2685945-2711578 GCF_000298275.1 Orycteropus afer afer
CTTTTCAGATTGAATTTGCCGGCTTCTATACGTTTGTGAGCCATTTATCTAAGATAAATCTCTCTCTCTCTCTCTCTCTCTCTCTTTCTCTCTCTATAAATATATATATATATACTTTGCTGGTTTTTGTGTTTCTCTAGAGAACCCTATCCAACACAGTGTGCTACTATGAGAAAGCTCTCCTCTACGGAAACCTGTTCCTTTGTTAAACTCATTCAGTAACCCTATAACTGGCCTCTAGGAGAACAAAATTATATTTGTATGTCTTACAGCTAGTAGACCAATGAAGTAAAATTGTCACTCTTTTTAAAAGCCTAGCATTTTCTTGGTGCATTCATTTAATTCTACACTGTATAATTCTATAGGTGTTTGTAGTTTCTGAGAATATGTAGCCATTCTTTCACTTTCTCTCTTACCATAGAATAAATCAAAGCAAAACAACTACAAATGTGAACATCAGCTTCCTTGTCGTCAGGCTGTCATAACACAAACATCATTGTGCCCTCATTCTTCTCATCAGTTGTCAGACATTCTTTGGTTTGGGAGAGGAAGAGGTAGGATGAGAGGAAAAGGGAAAGAAAGAAAATGATCACACAGATGTCAGCACACTGGGGCTTTGCCTTCTTTTATATTAAAAATGCCTTTTAAAAGAATCACGAAAACATCCCTAACAACATTGTCCATGATGAAGGTGCTAAGAAGAAGTTATCCCAGATTTTGCTTAGCAATTAATATTTATTGAGCTACATAATTTTGTGCAAGTAAACTTCCTCTGTGCCCAATTTCCCCATGTGAAAATGGGTATAATAATATTACCTCACTCACCAGGAAGTTGTATGGATTAAAAGGGATAATATATATAAAACACTTAGCCCACTTGAGTAAGTGCTCAATAAAATTAGCTATCATTTTGAAAGCAGAATTTAATGAACATGACCAAAAGGCTTTTTATCCTCTATAAATATCTCCTAAAATTAATTTGATTAATCTTTATATCTTATCAGCATTTACCATTACATATCATACTCCCCATTCCAGGACATACAACCTATTCATATCAAAATCTTTCGGAATAAACACTCTAATTGAAGACTTAATGATCTTCAAAATGAAAATATAATTTGAAAGAGAAAAACAGGCAGAAGGCTGTCTATCCAAGAAAAGACAGAGGACTGGCATCCTCCTATGTTAGGCAGAAGTAGTAAGGAAGATGGAGAAGAAATAGCCCACAGTTGTCCACACACACCCACATTCATAATACTTGGTGCCCTTGTAACACTCAGTGGCTCCCAAAGTTGAGGATTCCTTGATTCCACCTGGAAGCATTTGAGTTTATCTGGATAAAAGCAGATTTCAGAGGCTCAGCCTCAATCTGTTGCTGTTAGATGCCCCTTCAGTCAATTTTCAACTCACGGTAACCACATATGACAGTGGAACTGCCCCCATAGAGTATTCTAGGCTGTAATTTTTCAGGAGCAGATCACCAGCTCTTTCTCTCACAAAGCCAATGGATGAGTGTGAACCACCACCCTTTTGGTCAGCAGCCAAGCATTTAGCCACTGTGCTACCAAGGCTCCTAACCTCAGCCTACTCACTGCTATTAAATCAGTCTGACTCATAGCAAGCCTATAGGACAGAATAGAACTGCCCCATTGAGTTTCCAAAGCTATAAATCTATATGGAAATAGACTGCCTCATCTTTCTTTTGCAGAACATCGGATGGGTTTGAAGTACTGACTTTCTGGTTAGCAGATGAGTGCTTTAACCACTACACCCCTAGAGATCCTCAACCTCAGCATAGGCCAACTAAATTAGAACCTCTGTTGAGTAGAGCCCAAAAATCAACATTTGACAAAAACTCCTTCCCAGTCTCCAATCCTATCAGTAACTGATACCAGTAGTCTGTGTGCCTACTTCAAGAAATTCAGTATGAACTTTGTAAGAAACTTTGGGAACTGAAGTCCCAGGTGAGCATTAGCTATGTTTACTGATTTCTGCCTATTTTTGTGTTGCTTTTCAAACTAAGCATAGATAGAGCTGATCCTCATTGAACACTGGCAACTGGCTCTAAATCAGAAAAACCCAAAAGCCTAGTTCTTCAGTAACCAGGCAAGTGTGTGGAATTCATTTTCATGGGAGAATACACTTTGATTCTTCAGTGGTGAACTATAGTGGGTTATAATGTGAAAGTAAAAGACCTTTGCATTTTTCTGCAGATAACTGGATGTTACTCTCTTTCAGAAGCAAATGAATTACCATTAAAATAAATTCTGATCAAACTCCCCCAAATACTACAATCACTTTGTAATTGTTCAGTAAGTTTAATTGCTCAACACTGCATAGCAATTACCACATAATTAGATAAATAGTAATTATCTTTTGAGGGACCAATAACTAAGTAGAATTGGTGTATGGTAAAGTGAATCATTGCCTTACTGAGTAAACATGGCAAGGAAATTTTCAATGATGGTTTTAAAATTAAGCCTCTGAAGAACATCTCAAATGTCATAGGTTTTAGGTTATACCACTGTATGAAACAGCAACAACATTAAATAGAGAAATTTAGCACAATTGTGATACAGCGAGTGTATTTCATCATTTCAGAACTTAAAGCTAGCAGCAAAAGATCACCCTTGTCACTTTAAAAATACTTAAACCCAAGTGGGTACACATAGCCAGTACATTGGAAGGGTATGAAAGAAGAAAAGATAGGCTATGTTTTAGCAACTTACTGAAAGACTACCCCAAAAATGCCTCGAATGGTATAAACTATTATCATAGTTGAAAAAGGAAAAAGATTTAGTAAGGAGGAAGTTATGAAAAGAACAGAGAAAATAAAATTAAAGAATGAAAAAAGGAAAAGAAAACCCAGTGACAGAGAGTCCAAAGCACAAAGTGAAAAAAAAAAAAAAAAACTCAATGCCATGGAGTCTGATCCAACTCATAGCGCTCTCATAGCGACAACTCCTTGGGTTTCTGAGGCAGTATCTCCATGGAAGTAGACTGCCCAACCTTCTTTTCGAGGAGTAGCTGATGGGTTTGAACCACCAGCCTTCTGGTTAGCAGTCAAATGCCTTAGACACTATGCCACCAGAACTCCTACAAAGTAAGTACACAGCATCAACTCCCCACGGTGGCTCTAGCATAACAGGAAAGGCACCTAGAAGGAGGCCAGTTAGTGAAAAATGCAGATATGGGGAGCTAGACTGGAAGGAAAAGATGCTAACTCAAAGGTCGGAGGTTCGAACCCACCAGTCACTGGCCACACTGACTAGAAACATTATTTCCTAATGCTTATTTAGAAAAAGATTTTTAGTTTCTTTTATAGAGTTATCTGTAAAGTGTACTTCCGACTAATGAATTGTTTAGAATGACTTCCAGATACTCTTTTACCTACAGGAAAATATCCCTAGAATTATAATATAAGGGAATCAGAAATGATTATTTAATTTCCAAATAACAAAACTATGCATGAGTTTCCTACGTCTTCTAAACCTTAGGCACAAAGAGATGAGTTAATTATATTCCTCAGTTCATAACACACTATTACCATTGCAAAGCTTCACTCGTATTTTAGCTTATTTTCTACTTTATTCCTAATCCTCCCTTTTCTAACAGGCCCCTTTTCTAAATTATTGGCTGTATGTGGTTAAATATGCCCATAGCTATATAAAAAGAGTAAGTTTAATTTATATACATCATATTAGACTATTTATCTCATTGTCTTTTTAACTCATACCAGTTTTTAATACCTATTTATGTTGCTCTATTTACATTTAATTTGTTCCTTTTAGGGGCCCCATGTTAAGCATTTACTTCCTCAGTCCCATACCTATGGATATCTTTGCTGCCGCCTGCTCTCAGGTACTGCTCCCAGCACTATCAAAGTAACTGGAGGGTAGAAGGATGAATGGATAGATAGATGCATCGATAGATGACAGATAGATAGATAAATGGATAGATACATAGATGACAGATAGACAGACAGCCAGACAGATAGATAGATAGAGATAAATAGAGATGACCTTAGACATATTCCTTAACTTTTCTGAGAATGGCCTGTGGGGTTCTCCTAGTCCTGAGGATAGTCATGGAGCATATGCTAGCTTAATTTCACTAAATGCTTCCAGATTGCTTCCCAGAATGACTATACACGACTCCCTCCAACAAGCAGCAGAGGATTTAAAAAAAAAAAAAAAAGTTAAAAAAAAAAAAAAAAAGTGACTAAAAAAAAAAACTGTGCAGGTGTTTTTTTTCTATATTTAAGAGTTCTTTCATTTCTTTTCCCCACCCAATGGATCCACACTCCATTTGAATTTAGTTTATAAACAAAAACAAGATTGACTTATCTCAGAAAGCACAAATTCAACAACTCAAAAGTAACTTGAATAGAATAGGAAAAAAAAATCCTATAGTTTTAAAAGGCTCAGCCATGGGATGGATGGTTACCAAGCTAAGAAGCTATATAATTCTATAATATACTACATTTTCCATAGAACACCTTATTTTCCTTTACAATAATCTACATCTCCAATAAATCCACTCTCCCATTTGAACCTAGTGATATCCAGAATGACACTCCTGAGGCAGAAAATCACAGAAGATCCCATCCAGATCACCACCGACTCTCAGTTTGGGCAATCTTCTGCTATTATCACTAAGTAATAAACTAGTAAGGAATGGAATTCTAGGTCCTGGGTCCCTAGCATTAGTAATCACCACTCAAGAAATTGGTCTAGCGCCCCTCCACTTTTATAATCAGAGAAGTTCCTGCAAGATACTGCTCAGAGGCTGAAAACAAGCTTAAAAACCACTATTAAACAGAGAAAGCCCAAAGTCCTGCTACTAACACCACCATGCTGCCAGGCTTATTCATTTATATTTATAATTGCTGCTGTTCCATGAATATACACCAAGCATCCAGGGCCTCCATACTTGCAATTCATCCTGCCCAGAACTCTCTATTTCCACATATCCATGTGGCTCATAGTCATCTCATTCCTCACTTTGCCCAAATGCTATCTTAGCAGAGAGGCCTTCCCCATCACCATATAATATTGTATTTTCCACCATGCTACACCCTTCCCAGCCACCCATAATCATCAATCTCAATTCTTTAACTCTAGGGAGTTTAGGTTAGTGGTGGTGGGACAATATGGAGAAGGATGGAGAGAACGTACAACTTGAAGGATGAAATCAGTGTAATTAAGTTGTACACGTAGAGATTGCTGACATGGTGTATGATTGTATATTTTCACAAGAGTGAAAATAAGAGTTAAACTATTTTAATAATAATTCACTATTACCTCCACCCAGGAGTTTGTCAAGTGACCTTACAATACCACTGTAGAGAAGACATGGCAAGTTAACTAAAATTGTGTTTATCCATGATTTGAAGAAATATTTTGCTTTAAAAAATAAGTATAGAGAAAAAGAATTCTAGTAAATAAATTATTTGTAACTATGAAATTAAATTACCCACCCTCAAAAAAGAGAAAGAGAACAATGAGTTTGCCTGCTTCATTCACTTCATTATCACCAGCATCTAGAACAGTGCCTACCTAGCATATACCAAAAAAAAAAAAAAATCCATTACCATCAAGTTAATTCTAATTCATGCATGGTGCCCCCATGTGTTACAGAGTAGAAGTGCCCCATTGGAGTTTCCTGGCTTTAGTCATTTAGAAGCACACTGCCAGACCTTTCTTCTGCTCCATCACTGGGTGGGTTCAAGCTGCCAATCTTCATTTAGTAGTCAAGCACAAACTGTTTGCCTTACCCAGGGACCTGCCTAGCACATAGAAGGTGCTAAAATCTTTGTGGAACAAATGAATTTAAATGGTGACAAATGCTGAAGACACAATAAGAACGAGAGAGCCCTCACAGAGCTTGCAATCCTAGTAGGGGAAGCAGTCTGTAGAATTTGCAATAGCTCTCAGGTCTTCTGACTCCTGTAGCTCTTTCCACTCTGCCAGGATAAACAAGGTACACAAGATGGGGCTCATTTATTTAATGGTGACTAAGGGGAGCTCTGGTAGCATAGTGGCTAAGGCACTTGACTGCTAACCAGAAGGCTGGTGGGTACCACCAGCCACTCCTCGGAAGGAAGATAGGGCAATCTACTTCCATAGTGATACTGCCTCGGAAACCCGAGGAGGGGGGACCCTAAGGAGGGGTCGCTAGGGTCAGGTCCGACTCGAGGGCACAAAACAACAACAACAAGGGGTTTGGTTTTGGTTTAAGGGAAGCCAATAGTGAGCATGAAAATAAAGGACTGTAAGGACTTAGTTGCCTTTTCCCATCTTGTATCTTTCAAGCCTTTCTTATTCACTCAGGTTAGAGGTCATAAAAAAACAAAGTAGACATGAGGACTCTTGACAGCCTTATTATGCTAGAGAGCATTTTCGGTTATATTTTTCAATACCTGGGATAGTATTTAGATTTTAAAATAAATTATCACAGTACTAATTTAATTGATGTGCATAAATTTGCACATATACATAAACTCCTGTTTAACAATAGGTATGGGAACTGATAATTTGGAAACGTTTCAGTGGTTATATTTAACTTGTCCTCATTAAGTCGTGATGCTTATTCTCAAACATAATGAAAGTAGTATCTACCAACCCTTATTAGAACTGGGATACTACCTTGTCCATGAGCAAGCTGGAAAATAAAGCTTCTGTTCATGTGCATTGGGGTAGGAATAGACATTCTGTTTTATATTTTATGCCAGCCTCTCCTAGGCTAAACTTCACTAAAGCGAAAGGAACTGAAGTTTTAAACACTATCCTAGAATTTAATTGAGACAGAGAGAGGGGTGAAAGTTGCTTTAAACGTGAAGTTGTTCCGATCCTGCAATTTTCTCTCTAGAAGGCACCTTTCACTTCTGTTGACAGACAATGCTGTCTGATATAAGAGAAATGAAATCAAGCTAGTTCCTACATTGAGAGCTTGGGGACACATACTCCAAGATTAGGGAAAATATTAAGGGATCTGTTTGGACTTATTTTAAATTATACAGTATAGCCTAATATGAGCAAATAATATAGAAACATTTTGCCAATAATTTTCACCACATGTTTATTTAGTCCTATTTATATACGGGAACCATAAAGGACAAAGGGTTACACGGTAGCATATTCTAGTTTTAAGCTCTTGCAGGGAGAAAAACAATATTGGTTTATTTAGCATAGCCTTTCTTATTATGGAATACATTGAATTGTTATAAGAATGCTATTTAGTTATTCTGGGATCATTTCAATTGAAATGCTCTCTGGTGAATAGAAGTCAAATTCTTAAGTTTCTAATATTTATTTGTGAGTCTACCTAACACATTAGACTACAAGCATAAAAACTTATGAAGGAGAGAATGTTCCCATGTACTGAAAACATCAGCTCCTTCCTCTTCAGAAGTTTTCTTGATTTTCCTAACTTTCTAATAATACATTCCTCTTTTTTTGTTGTTGCTTTGTTTTGGAATGTGGACTAAGGAGTCTATTATACTTATTTCCAGTGAGTTATGATTTTAATCCATTTAATTCTGCAAGGATTTTTATTCATTTATTTTAATGAATTTTTGATTAATTTAATTCATCAAGGATTTCATTTTACTTGAATCCACAATCGACATCCATGGAAGTAGTAGTCAAGAAATTAAATGACATATTGCATTGGGCAAATCTGATGCAAAAGACCTGTTTAAAGTGTTAAAAAGCAAAGGTGTCACTTTGAGGACTAAGGTACACCTGACCCAAGCCATGGTACTTTCAATTGCCTCATATGCATGCTAAAGCTGGACAATGGATGAGGAAGATTGAAGAAGAACTGACGTCTTTGAATTATGATGTTGGAGAAGAATATTGAATATACCATCAGCTGCCAGAAAAATAAACAAATCTGTCTTGGACAATGTACAACCAGAATGTTCCTTAGCAGTGAGGATGGTAAGACTTCCTCTCACATTGGATATGCTATCAGGAGGGACTGGTTGCTGGAGAAGGACATTGTGCTTGGTAAAGTAGAGGGTCAGCAATGAATAGGAAGACCCTCAATGAGATGGATTGGCACAGTGCCTACAACAGTGGTCTTAACTATAGCAACAACTGTGAGGATGGTACAGGACCAGGCACTATTTCATTCTTTTGTGCAGAGGGTCACTGTGAATCAGAACCAACTCAATGGCATCTAATGACAACATGATTTTTACAACTACCAAACAAGATTTGTTTATTTTTTTATTTTGAAGATTAAAAGGTTATAATAGATAAAATGATTTTCTAATTACTACATTTAGGTGTTAGGAGCCCTGATGGTGCAATGATTAAGTGTTCAGCTACTAACCTAAAGGATGGGGGTCCAAACCCACCAGCTTCTCCATGGGAGAAAGCTGTGGTAGTCTGCTTCCATAAAGACTACATACTAGAACCCTATGGAGCAGCTCTGCTCTCTCCTACAGGATCACTATTGGTCATAATTGATTCAAGGTCAATGGCTATATTTAGGTGTGAAATACAGGTCTGAGTGTTTCCTACTTAGGTTTCCTTTTGGAATGGGGTACACAATGATCATCCCAGCACTGGCCCACTCATCATATTCACCCACCTCCTCAATTAATTCAGCCAACACTCACCACCTCTGGACCTCATTTTTCTCATGTTGTCTGATGGCTCCCACTGACAACCACTAAATAAACAGCAGTCACAAAGTGACTCTGTGCCACATCATCTTTTGTATCACATTCAGTGTATTTCCTAAGTGAAAAGAGTGACAGGACACAAATCAAATGATCTAAGTTCTACAGAAAGATCTATGACTTATTGGCCATAAGCTCTGGGGGAAAAAAAAATCACTTAATCTCTTCAATAATAAAATTCACTCTGCACTTCTGATAGAATTAATTGCATCACTTGAAAGCCCTATAAAAATAAAAGGTGTTATTACTTGTTAGGAAAAAAAAAGTGTGTGTGCATGTTAAGCACACATGTGTGTGTATGGATATATATATATATATATATATATAACTAGTCATTAGTAATGAAGTACACATGTAATTGGGCTTCACTATATGCCATTCATTAAAGTAGAAATAAAATACCGTCCTTACAAAAATAGAGCTCTTTTGGTAAAACAATGCAATACTTTTATATTAGTAATTTTTAACTTTCTCTTCTTCATAGCTAAGTTTCTCCCAGTATTCTAGGATCCATCTATGCATAAGAGAGATTTTACCTTTTAGATCCCAAGAAACACATTTATGCATGTACTGGTATCAAAAGCATGCAAATTTTCTTATATTTAAAAATTAAAATCATTTAGATTTTTGAATAATTACATAAGAATATATTATATGAACAGGCCATAGGAGAATCAAAATCAAAAAGAAAACAAACAGCCCTGGTCAGAGGATCACATTAATCAGTGCTTAAGTCATCATGGGTTGTAGAGATTCCCTTACTCGAAAAAAAAAAAAAAAAAAAATGGGTAATATATTTTATTTGGAATACACAAAAACAAGTTGTCATTGAGTCCATTTGTGAGCAGACAGTCCTGCGAATGAATCCAGTGACTGTAGTTTTCCCCATTCCTCCCCTGCTAGTATTTTTGAGCTTCAGGAACAAATCATTGCACCCCTCCTCCAAATTCTAATGGCTTGTCTAAACATCAGCAAGTTTAAACAGATACAATCCTAGATGAGGGGTCCAGGTCTAAGCATCTCCTTCTAGGGATAGTCAGACAGGAAACATCTCCATGTAATGGGTCACATAGGAAGGGGTATAAAATAGCTACAGAGAGATTTTTCTCCATCTCCTCAGCTATGGTTCTAGTGGGGCACATGTAGCATTAAGGTTACAGCCCAACTAAGAGGACCTATGTGGCCAGAGGAAGACCCCCATTGTAAACCTCAGCTATGATGCCAGGTAGAGGCTTTACAAGGGTGAGTTCCACTGGGACAGTTTCCAGAAGCCAGAGGGGACAATGTATCATGTAACCATCCTGTTTAAGTCTGTCATCCATGACACAAAGTGGGGTGACTGAGGAAGTCAGCATCTCTGCCCAGACAGCTTTAAGCCAGTGGAACTGCTTATCTATTGCATACCATTCACTTCTTAAGGTAAGAAATAAAAGCCACTTTCCGCAAGCTAATGGGTATGTTCAGGCTCTGATCAGAAGGCTGTGATGTTTATGGAGCAATCCATATTAATTACTAGTTCCTTTTTTCAAATGGCCTCCTGGCTATCTAGAAATCAAGGACAACCTGACAATACATCTCAGAATTGGCATGTAGCACCTCAGATCTCAAGCCCCCTAGAGCTAGGAAAGGGAGGGAGCAGGAGTAGCCGGGGACCACAGACTGGCAGGTTTCAGGTAAGAATTAGGTAAGAGGAGGGTGCAGAGTTTTCCAACAGCTAAGGGAGCCAAACTTGTCTGTCAGTTTGTCATCCTGTGAGGCTTATACATTGCTGTGAGGCTTGAGGCTGTGCTACTGGTGTTTCAGACACAAGCAGAGTTACACATACTGCACAGGTTTCAACACAGCTTACAGACTAAGACAGACTAGGAAGGAGGATGCCATCCACTTCTCAAAAATTGGCCAGGGAAAACATTATGAATAGCAGAGAAACACTGGGCAACTTTATGAACAGCTCGGAAACATTGTCCGACACAGTGCAGGAAAACGAGCCCCTTGGGTTGGAAGGCACTCAAAATAGGACTGGGAAAGAGCTGCCTCATCAGAGTAGAACCAACCTTAGTGATACGGATAAAGTAAGTCTTTCAGGACCTTCATGTGCTGACGTGGCATGACTCAAACTGAGAAGAAACAGCTGCAAACATCCATTAACAATCAGAACATGGAATGTATGAAGTATGAATCTAGGAAAACTGGAAGTTGTCAAAAATGAAATGGAATGCATAAAGATTGATATCCTAGGCATTAGTGAGCTGAAATGGACCAGATTCAGCCATTTTGAATCAGACAACCATATGATCTACTACGCTGGAAGTGAAAATTGAAGAGGAATGGCGTGACATTCATCATCACAAAAGATGTTTCAAGATCTGTCCTGAAGTACCATGCTGTTAGTGATAGGATAATATCCATACACCTACAAGGAAGACCAGTTAATATGACTATTATTCAAATTAATGCATCACCCACCAAAGCAAAATGAGGCAATTGAAGATTTTTATCAACTTCTTCAGTCTGAAATTGACTGAACATGCAATCAAAATATGTTGACTATCACTGGTGATTGGAATGCAAAAGTTGGAAACAGAAGAATCATCAGTAGTTGGAAAATTTAGCCTTAATGACAGAAATAACACTGGAGATTGCATGATAGAATTTTGCAAGACCAACAACTTATTCATTGCAAATACCTTTATTCAACAACACAAATGGTGGCTATACAGGTGTACACAGGAATCAGATTGACTACATCTGTGGCAAGAGGCCATGGAAAAGCTCAATATCTTCAGCCAAAACCAGGCCAGGAGCTGATTGTGGAGGAGACCATCAACTGCTCAAATGCAAGTTCAACTTAAAGTTGAAGACAATTAAAACAAGTCCAAGAGAGCCAAAATATGATCTTGAATATATTCCTTCTGAATTTAGAGACCATCTAAAGAATAGATTTGATGCATTGAACACCAATGACCAAAAAGCAGAAGAATTGTGGTATAACATCAAGAGCATCATCCATGAAGAAAGCAAAAGGTCATTAAAAACATGAGAAAGAAAGAAAAGACCAAAATGGATGTCAGAAGAGACTCTGAAACTTGCCCTTGAGCAAAGAGTAGCTAAAGCAAATGGAAGAAATGACAAGATAAAAGAGCTGAACAGAAGATTTCAAAGAGCAGCTTAAGCAGACAAAGCCAATTACTATAATGAAATGTGCAAAGACCTGGAAGAGTTAGAAAACCAAAAGGGAAGAACACACCTGACATTTCTCAAACTGAAAGAACTGAGGAAAAAATTTAAGCCTCGAGTTACAATACTGAAAGATTCTATGGGCAAAATATTGAATGTTACAGGAAGCATCAAAAAATGATGGAAGGAATTCACAGAGTCACTGTACCTAAAAGAACTGGCCGATCTTCATCCATTTCAGGAGGTGCCATATGTTCAAGAACCAATGGTATTGAGGAAAGAGATCAAAGCTGCACTGAGGGAATTGGTGAGGAACAAAACTCCAGGAATTGACAGAATACCCACTGAGATGTTACAACATACAGATGCCCCGCTGAAGACACTCACTCGGTTATGCCAAGAGATTTGGAAGACAGCTACCTGGCCAACTGACTGGAAGAGATCCATATTTGTACCCATTCCAAAGAAAGGTGATCCCACAGAATGTGGAAATTATCTAATGATATCATTAATATTGCATACAAGTAAAATCTTACTGAAGACAATTCAAAAACGGTTGGGGCAGTATATTGACAAAGAACTTCCAGAGATGCAGCCTGGATTCAGAAGAGGATGTGGAAAAACGGATATCATTGCTGATGTCAGATGGATCTTAGCTCAAAGTAAAGAATAGCAGAAAGATGTTTTCTTGTGTTTTACTGACTATGCAAAAACATTTGATTGTGTGGATCATAACAAATTGTGGATAACATTAAGAACAATGGGAATTCCAGAACACTTCATTGTACTCATGAGGAACCTGTCCATAGACCAGCAGGCTGTCTTTCAAACAGAAAAATGGAACACTGCATGGTCTAAAATCACAAAGAGGGTGTGTCAGGGTTGTATCGTTTCACCATACTTATTCAATCTGTATGTTGAGCAAATAATCCAAGAATCTGGAATATATGAAGAAGAACATGGCATCAGGATTGGAGGAAGAATCATTAACAACCTGCGATATGCTGACGACACAACTTTGCTTGCTGAAAGTGATGATGACTTGAAGTACTTACTGATGAAGATTGAAGGATACAGCCTGCAGTATGGATTACATCTCAATACAAAGAAAACAAAAATCCTCACAACTAGACCTATAAGCAGCATTATGATAAATGGAGAAAAGATTGAAATTGTCAAAGACTTCACATTGCTTGGTTCTACAATCGACACCAATGGAGGCAGTAGCCAGGACATCAGACGATGTATAGCACTGGGCAAATCAGCTGCAAAGGACTTCTTTCAAGTGCTGAAGAACAAAGATGTCTCCTTGAGGACTAAGGTGCACCTGACACAGCCATGGTATTTTCAATCACCTTGTGTGCATGTAAGAGCTGGACAATGAATAAGAAAGACCAAAGAAGAGTTTATGCTTTTGAGCTGTGGTATTGGCGAAGAATATGGAGAATACCAGGGGCTGCTAAAAGATCTAACAAATATGTCCTGGAAGAAGTGCAGTCAGAATGCTCCTTGGAAGCAAGAATGGCCAGACTTTGTCTCACCTACTTTGGTCACGTTGTTAGAGGGTACCATTCCCTGGAGAAGGATGTCATGCTTGGTAAGGTGGAGGGTTGACGAAAGAGGGGAAGACCATCTACGAGGTGAATTGACATGGTGGCAGCAGTGATGGGCTCAACTGTAGCAAGAATTGTGGAGCTGGCTCAGAACCAGGAGGTGTTTCATTCTGCTGTGCATGGGGTCGCTATGAGTTGGAGATGACGCGATGACTTCTAACCACAACAACAACCTCAGATTTACTGCCACAAAGTAGGGACTGGCACTGTTGACACTCACAATTCCAACCCATAATGACCCCATAGGTGTCAGAGCAGAACTGTGCTCCGTGGCGTTTTCAGTGGCTGATTTTTCAGAAGCAGATGCCTAGGCCTTTCTTGCAGGGCACTGCTGGAAGGACTCGAGCCTCCCATTTTCCTGTTAGCAGCTGAATGTGTTAACTGCATGCATCATCCAGCGCCTCCTTTATTCAGAATACTTTTTTTTTTTCAGAAACTCATCTTATATAGATAAGCTCTCTCCTCTAAATATGAACGAAGTCATTAAAATAATAATTTTGCTATAATTTCTTAAGCATCTAATTTCTTAAGTGGGGAAAGAAAAATATTATTTTTCTTTTAGAAATTCAAAGAAAACAAGCTTGCAGCATGTTTTTAAGAATCCTGTTAGTGCAGCAGGCTCAACAACTCATAAATCACAATGTGTTTCCTTGCAGTATCTTCTTTACATGTACCTGAATTAAAAAAGCAATAAGGGGTAAGCAACAGTAGTGGCAATTTCGGTTAGAATGAGTGTTATATCTATAGATCTCTGACTGCTTTTCGAGCCAGTAATCCATCAAGGTCCAGCACAAAGGGATAAATGGTTCTGGTCAGCTCATCACTGAGCAAATGTACTTCACTCTGAGTTAGAATGCCATTACTGCACAGCCTGGATATCACGCACAAGTTGTGTTGTGCCTTGTTCTAAATGCAGATTGCTTTGTTAGAAATCGACAGAAAATATTATTCCCTGCAAGCTGCAGAGAGCCCAAGAAAGTCTATAGCCTTTCTGAATGATGTTTGACCTGTTGAAAGTTGTGCTTCCGAGAATTCAATAATAACTAAACCAAAAATAGGCTAATCTAAAAGCACTTAAATTATTCAGACTGCTCCTTCACCTGAAGTAAATTAGCAAATTTGGTAAATAAAATAATAATGTAGCATCTTACTAAAGGTCTCTTTTGTGGACAGGAGTGAATTGACATAGGAATGTTGTCCCATAATCAAGTGTACTCAAAAGCTCAGGAGGAAAATCAAAAGTTCTTGTAAATAACCAGTCTTAAATAAAGGCTCTCTATAAATGTTTGTTGAAGCAAATTAAAATCAATAAATTTCTCTAAGGCTTACATCACATAAAATATGTTACAGAGTATGTATCATCTCCACAATGAAATCAAAATGGTGCTTCTAACTGGATACATTGGATCACAGGCAGGAGGAGTGTTACCCTGACAGTGACCTCACTTTGAGGGGAAGCCTACAGAGCATGACCACAGGCCAATCCCAAGCTCCAGACTGATTTGAGCACCCTCCTTCATAGGTCTTGATGGGAGGATGCCTTTCTCCTGAGGAAAAATTTGGGGGAAATTATTTTGTAGTTGATTCTTTTTCATGTACAATATATGCCCTCTACACTACTCAACAGCATCAGAGGCATTTCAAACAACAGATAGAAAAATAGATTACATGTATTTCTAGAATGTTCCAAGATTTGTTGTTTGTTGTTATGTGCCATCAAGTCATCTCCAACTCATAGCAACCTCTCCTTGGATTTCCAAGGCAGTATCACTACAGTAGTTTGCCCAACCTTCCTTCTGAGGAGTGGCTGGTGGGTTTGAACCACCAACAGTCAAGTGCCTTAGGCACTATTGTTTATAATATTAAAATCCATAAAACCATTTTATTAAAATGCATCAGAAGTCACTTAGGAAGTAACAAAATCAATGCAAATTCATATGGAAAGACAAACTGCTTTGGTAATAAAATCTGGAGGAGTTTTTCACTCACTTTGTGAGGGACCTCATGAAATGAGTGTATAGTGTCTTCCATTCGTTCATTTATTCAGGAATCATTTATCAATCATCTATTATGTGCACTGCAATATTTCTTAAGAAATATTCTTAGAATAGGTGTTTCTTCACATGGCCTGAGCAAAGCCAAGGACATAACATTAAAATATGACTCCATGAATAGATTGTACTCACAATCTAAGGTTTTAGCAAAGACACGTTATACTCTGATGATGGAATTTGACTCTAGCAACAGAGCTTAGAGTAGAGACTATTCAGTTCTTACTGAATAGTTAGTGAGCCTTTTGAACTAAGCTATCTCTCAAAATACTGTTTCAAACATGGTTCAGCAGGAGGCTGTCTATGCAAGCCTGGGCTCTCTGCTGAGTGCTGCAGGATGTGGGATTCTAGGGTTTTAATTGCTGCCAGACAAGCAGAGTGGATATTCTATTTTGACACAGGAATACAGCTGTCATCCTTTTTTTGATGGAAACATTCCCAACTTAGCCTATCAGCAGGTTGTAAGGATACCTGTGAACAAGACTTTTTTTTTTTTCTCAAAAATAAAGATATTTTCATTTGCTCAACTGTCTTTACATGTTGTTGTTGTTGTTGTTATGTGCCGTCGGGTCGGCCCCGACTCATAGCGACCCCTCCTTGGGTTTCCGAGGCAGTATCACTACGGAAGTAGGATTGCCCAACCTTCCTTCCGAGGAGTGGCTGGTGGGTTTGAACCGCCAGCCATCTGGTTAGCAGGCAAGTGTCTTAGCCACTATGCTACCAGAGCTCCCGTCTTTACATAGCACATAATTTTTATGCCTTTGACTAGAAAATTTGTAAGGCAAACACTTGCTAACGGTGTGCTGTGTTGATCATAAAAGAACCCATGCTTTGCCTCTTTAAGAAGAAATATTTAAAGTAGCATTGCATCTTGAAGTTTCCCACCAAGATGCGTTAGCTGCAAGAGAGTCCTCAGCTCTGTCCTCACTGGTTTTGTGCAGCTGCATGGAACTCTAAAATAGAGCTACATATGTCCTCTCAACAAGGTGTAGAAGAATTTCTGGAGATCAATAAGGAAGAATGACAATAGTAACTTCTACCCCATACAAAAATGAACGGCCATCCCCACTGTGCTCCCAAAAAAGGCTCTTGCCTAAGACATTGAAAAGTAAAGCTGGATCCTCCCCCACTAACTTTCTTCCAACAGAGCAAAATTTTAACAATTGTACCAGAGTAGTCCATCACATCCCAACCGTTACTTGACTTATGTAAAGTCACTCCTGGCTAACAAGGAGTATGAAAAATGTGCTCCCTACTCTCTACTTCTTACACAACCCCTCCACATCACCACAACCACCACCTTCCTAACCCACAGAGCACATTTACTGCCCTCCTTCTCAGAGTGGGTAAGCGAGAGCCAACTCAGACCCTGTGTTAGAAGAGGGGCATGAGAAGCTGGCACTTCTCTACTGCCAGAATAGATGTCATTCAAGAGTGGCATCTGGCAGGCATCTAATCAGCTCATGCAAATGTATAGAAGTGTTTCGAAACAGGCTACCAGAAAGCATATTGCCCTCATAGCCTGTTACAATAAACAGAGAGAGATATCCAGAGAAAAAGATACCAATTACTTAGGCTGGAGTGTGCCCAAGTCAGAACTAATGTACCCTAAATGTTTAAATAATCACCCTCAATATTTTAATGATTTCACTAATTGAGGCTCGTCTTTTCTTCATCACCTCACCTCTGAAACAGCACTCCCTACAATTCACTCTCTCTTAGCAATCTGTTGAGACGTTAATTGAATATTGACCCAAAGAAATGTCTGCTACCTATGGCAACACAACTCTCCAATCAAAAACCAGCTCTAAATTTGAAATACAGAAGTAAAGAATCTTATCTCACCACTTTGATTATATTTTAACTGCTTGAATTTGGAAGCCAGAGGATTTTATTTTAAAATAAGGATTATAATGAGGATTAAAAAAAAAAAAAAAAATCAAGACAGCTGCAGTGTAATGAAAAAAGCCCAAGACTAGCAGTCAGGGTTTCTATTCTTGCTCTGTTCTTCCTAACTGTGTAACTGTGGACCATTTATTTGTTCATTCATTCTTTCATTCAACTAGCATTTAAGTGTCTACTCTGCACCAATCACTGTGCCAATATCCATCATTCTCTGACCCTTCGTTTGTTTCAAGGGCAATAATTAAATCTATTCTAACACATAGGACTGTTGGAAGAATTAAATAAAATTGCATATGTGGTAGTGCTAAGTAAACCATAAAGCACTATGAAATTATGAAGTAGTTACTATTAATAATAATAGTAGCTAATCTGCTTGATTCTGCATCTGACCACTGCATCAAGGTATGTATATGTATATAATAAATAGCATTTGTACATACATGGTATGAAAATTATGCAGTGATATGCTGTTGTTGTTAGTTGTTGTGGAGTCAGTCTGGTGCATAGTGTCCGCAACCACAAAACACTACATAGTCCTGTAAAATCCTCATGATCAGCGGTGGATCAGACCATCTGAGCCACAGAATTTTCATTGACTGATTTTCAGAAGTAGGTCACCAGGCCTTTCTTCCTAGTTCATCTTAGTCTAAAGGCTCTGCATCATGGCAACACACAAGCCTCCTCCAACAGATGGCTGGTGGCTACGCATGTGGTATATTGACTAGAAATCAAATCCAGGCCTCCTGTGTGAAAGTCAGGAATTTTACCACTGAACCACCAATATCCTCTGGACCATGATATATCCACCCACTACCCACTGCCCTCGAGTCGATTCCAACTCATAGCAACCCCCACTGGGATTCCAAGGCTGTAAATCTTTATGGAAACAGATTGGCTCATCTTCCTCCCATGGACCAATGGTGGGTTTGAACCACCAACCTTCTGGTTAATACCCACTATGCCACCAGAGCTCCTTGGACAATGATATAGGTATTATAATAAGTGCAAGGTATGTTGTTGTTTTTAGGTGTCATTTAGTCAGTTCTGGTTCTTAGGGACCCTAACGTACAACACAATGAACTATTGCCCAATTCTGCACCATCCTCACAATCATTGCTATGTTTGAGCCCATTGTAGCTACTGTGTCAATCCATCTTGTTGAGAGTCTTCCTCTTTTTCACTGACCCTCTACTTTACCTAGCATGATGTCCTTCTTCAGGGACTGGTCCCTCCTGATAACATGACCAAAGTATGGGAGATGAAGTCCTGCCATTCTTGCTTCTAAGGAGGATTCTGGCTGCACTTCTTCCAAGACAGATTTATTTGTTGTTCTGGAAGTCTATGGCATATGCAACACTCTTCACCAACACCATTATTCAAAGGCATCAATTCTTCTTCGGTCTTCCTCATTCACTGTCCGGTTTTCACACATGTATGAGGTGACTGAAAATACCATGGTTTGAGTCAGGCACATCTTAGACTTCAGAGTGACATTTTTGCTCTTTAACACTTTAAAGAGGTCTTTTGCAGCAGTTCTTTGTACTGTGGTGGCTTGTATGTTGCTATGATATTGGAAGGTAGGCCACTGGTATTTCAAACACCAGTAGTGTCACCCATGGTGGACAGGTTTCAGAAGAACTTCCAGACTTAGACAGACTAGAAAGAAGGACATAGCTTTCTACTTCTGAAAAAAATGACCACTGAAAATCTTATGAATCTGAGGTATAATAAATGAAATATAATTCATAGAATTAATAGAAATAGAGAGACAAAATATGTAGCTAGGTAAAGTGTGAATTTTCTTAGATCTCCAGTAGCATAAAACACAGGACTAAAAGAAGTTTATAATTTAGAAGAAAATAACCTGAGAGAAAGAAGAAAATATTTTGCTTTATGTTATACTCTGGAACCAGATAATCTGCATTCAATTACTGGCTCTACCACTTGATAGATGTGGCCTAAAAAAATTGATTAATCTGTCTGTGTTTTATTTTCCTTGTCTATAAAATGTGGCCAATAATGGTATTCACCTCATATAACTGTTGGAAGGATTAAATGGGCTAACCATGTAAAGCACACACATTGTACAGCACATTATCCAAAAAAACCAATTCACTGCCGTCAAGTCGGATCTGACTCATAATGACCCCTCCTTGGGTCTTCGAGGCAGTATCACTACAGAAGTAGACTGCTCAGTCTTCCTTCTGAGGAGTGGCTGGTGGGTTTGAAGCACCAGCCTTCTGGTTAGCAGTCAAATACCTTAGGCACTACGTCAACAAAGCTCCCACATAGCACGTTATAAATCTACGTAAAGATGACACAACCTTCCTTACTGAAAACGAAGAGGGTTCAAAGCATTCCCTGATGATGATCAAACACTACAACTTTCATTATTACACTTCAACATAAAAAATAAAAATAAAAAAATAAGTATCCTCACAACTGAACCAATAAGTAACATCTGGATAAATGGAGAAAATATTAAAAGTTATCAAGGACTTCATTTTACTTGGATCCACAAACAGTACCTATAGAAGCAGCAATTAAGAAATCAGATGATGCATGGCATTGGACAAATCTGCTGCAAAAGACATCTTCTATCCAAAAAAATAAAAAAGTGACTTTGAGGTCTAAAGTGTTCCTTACCCAAGCAATTCATTTTCAATCACCTTTTATGCATGCAAAAGCTGGACAAGGAATAAGGGAGACCAAAGAAGAAGTGATGCCTTCAGTTATGGTGTTGATGAAGAATATAGAATATACCACAGACTGCCAGAAGAACAAATAAATCTGTCTTGGGAGAAGTACAGCCACAATGCTCCTTAGAGCCAAGGATGGCAAGACTTTGTCTTACATATTTTAGACATGTTATGAGAAGGTATCAGTGAGTTGGAGCTGCCTCAATAGCATCTAACAACAAAACCAACCACCACCCCTGTGGCCTGCAGCCAAACAAAAGACAGGCATATGAGTTGAACATTTGCATTAGGTAGATACACTCCTTGGAGAGATCAATCACGGGAGAATAGAAGGGCAGTGTATGCACAGGGAGACAGCTCAGAGGGCAAAAGTGCATGGGAGGGAAGGACCCATGGAAGAGGTAATTATGGGGAGAAAGTAGGAGGAGAGCTGTTGCATTGTGGGAAATCGCAATGTCATGAGACAAAGTGTATGTGAGATGCTGTATAGAAAGTGAATTTGCTCTGTAAACTTTTACCCAAATCACGATAAAAATTTAAAGAAAAACCCACTACCTAAGGATGATATATTTACAATGAAGACACTTTTTATCTTTTACTTTTTTACCCTTATGTTTTTACATAAGGGAACTATCAAAAATAAATGAATATGAGGCAATGAAGAGTAAAATAATAAAGAAGTACTTATTTAATGACTGCATAGTGCCTAAAGCACTTGACTGCTAACCAGAAGGCTGGTGGTTCAAGCCCACCAGCCACTCCTCGGAAGGAAGATAGGGCAATCTACTTCTGTAGTGATACCGCCTCAGAAACCCAAGGAGGGGTCGCTATGAGTATGGCCGACTCGATGGCACCTAACAACAACAACAGCAAAAAGAAAATGTCTCAACTCTGTCTTTGAAGGTTTCAAGAATCATTATAATCCAGATTAAGATGAGTACAAGGAAACTAGTGTAGATCATTATATAAGAAATCCTTGTGACCTGTCTCCCATTCTCCTCCACTCCACTTCAGTAACCAGCTGTGTGCAGGTGTAACTTACCAGCTCCTCATTTCCACTGCAGCCCATGGGACACTGCACAACTATTCAGCCATTCCAATATGTAAACCTCGAGTAGGAGGGAGTTAACAGCTCCCAGTGCAACCCTTGACCACATGGGAGCCAATGCATAAATACTCCACTCTTTTATGTCTCAGATACACAATACCACTTCCCAAAGTTTGCCTGTTGTTGTTGTTGTTATGTGCCGTGGAGTCGGACGTGACTCATAGCATAGAAAGGTTAAATCATAGCTGCCGGTAGCAGTAAAAAGTTCAAAAATGCACCCTTGGATTGGCCTTCATTCCTCCCCCTCTTTCACTTTTCCAAGTGTACCAATCTTGTATTCTAGGATCATTTCCCTATATTAATTACCTATGTGCAAGTCCTTGTCTCAGGCTCTACTTTGGAGCATTTCCTCATGCAGATCAAAAACTACAACTTGCAGGTAATCTCTAGAGTCTTAGGCAAGTCTATCTGTTCTCATCGCTTTATCAAGAGGAACTAAATATTCTGAATCCAAAGCATGCCCTAATATCAGTCAGATAGAGATGGCCATAAATTCTGCTGAGGTCTAATACTTGTCAAGCTAATTCATTCAACAATTCATTCATTCCTTCATCAACTATTGATTGGCCACGATAAGCCAGACTCTCCTCTAAGTCCTGGAACTAAAGTAGACATTAAAAAAAAATCTACACTCTCTGGAGGTTCTGTCTAGTAGAAAGAAACAAACAATAAACAAATAAATACATAATGTACCAGGTGATGATTAAACCCACCACCACTGAGTCGATTCCAACTCATGGCAACCCTATAAGACAGAGTAGAACTGTCCCTACAGGGTTTCAGTCTTTACAGAAGCAGACTGCCTTATCTTTCTCCCATGGAGCAGCTGGTGGATTCAAACCACTGACCTTTTGGTTAGCAGCAAATGCTTTAATCAATGCACCACCAGAGTCCCTTAGGTGATAATTAATACAATAATAAAAAATAAAACAGAGCCAAATGATTAACAAGTGATGGCAAGAGTCTTCCTTCCTTTGTGATCAAAGGAGTATCTGAAAAAGTGATATTTGAGCAGAGTTCTATTCAGGGAATGAGTTACAATGAGCATCATGGGAAATCAGCCCAGGCAAAGGAACAGCAAGGGGAAAGGCCCACAGAATAAGTTTGGAGTGTTCAAGGAAGAGCAACAGGGAGTAGAGCTGAAGTGGAATATGCATGGAGGAGAAAGGTAGGAGCCAGGCAGGGTACAGATCACGTGGCTTTTGTGGGCCAAGGTACAGAAGTTAGACTTTATTCTGAAAGCAAGAGGAAACAACTCTCTAGTTGTTTTGAGAAGGGGCACATGATTGGATTTACATTTCTCTGAGATCATCCTAGCTCCTAGCTGCTGTGCAGTGAACTGATTGTGGTAGGGCAGGAGTGGAAACAGGTGGGCCAATGCAAAACCTTACCAGTGGTCCAGATGAGATACAAAAGTGGGTAGGATTCAGGTGATGAAGGTGGAACAAGGGAGAAAAGATTCAAATGACTTAAGCATCTAAAAGGAAAGTGAGCATGTTATTCTACCTAAACACTGTTTTTCTTGCAAATAAACTTTTGGAAAAAAAAAGCTGTTTATATCAATCAAAGACAATTTAAATAAGTTTTTTAATAAGAAAGACTAAAGTTGTTCCTGGATATTGTGTAGTGTTTGTATTGTTTAAAACAAAAAACGAAGTCTTATTTTTAGGTACCTATTTTAAGGAGAGAACTTAGATCAGCCCCCTAAGTCACAGGAAATTTCAGGTCAGATGTAAATTATATAAGATGAGACAGAAAGAAAATCTTAGACTCACTGTTCTAAAGTTTAAAAAATTAAATAATTGGTAAATATTTTAACTTCAAAGACTGTAACTTAAGGAATAGCCAATACTATTTTTCTCTTAAGGAACAGAAAAAGGAGAGTAGACACTTTCCTTAAAAAGAGTTACCAGTTCACATCATTCAGGACATCAGTAGAGAGGAATCCCAGGTTTCAACTGAAATTATAAGATTTCAGATTCACATACATTTTGAATAAAAGCATATGTTTTATTTAAAGAAAATTTCAAACAAAACAAAACAACCTTTGCCTGTTCATTAATCTCATCTCCTTCCCTTACTCACATCTTAAAAACACAACCTGATTAAACTGAGAGGTAAAAATGCAAACCATGCTTTTATGACATGCTAGGTATCTTTTTCCTTCTTTAAAAAAATACTGCAGATATTAATGGCCAAACTCACATACAAAAAAAAAAAAAAAACACCTCACTGTCATCAAGTTGACTGCAACTCATAGTGGTCCCCATTGGATTTCCAAAGCTGTAAATCTTTGTGGAAGCCAACTTCTCCATCTGTCTTCTATGGAGCAACTGGTGGCTTCGAACCACCAACTTTTTGGTTAGCAGCCAAATGTCTTAAGCATTTACACCACTAGAGCGCCTTATAAAACTCACATAATACTTACTATATGCTAAACACTGTTCTAACTCTTTTACATATATGAAACCATTTCATCTTCATAGCTATACTAAACCAAAACAAACCCACTGCCATCGAGTCAACTCCATAGCAACCCCCTTTGGGTTTCCAAGGCAGTAAATCTTATGGAAGTAGATTGCCTCATCTTCCTCCCATGGAGTAGCTGGTAGATTTGAATTATCAGCCTTTTAGTTAGCACTCAAATGCCTTATGTGCTGTGCCACCAGAGCTCCTTCATAGCTATATTGTTGTTGTTATGTGCTGTCGAGTTGGCCCCAACTCATAGCTATCCCTTCTTGGGTTTCCCAGGCAGTATCACTACAGAAGTAGATTATTGCCCCATCTTCCTTCCAAGAAGTGGCTGGTGGGTTTGAACCACCAGCCTTCTGGTTAGCAGTCAAGTGCCTTAGGCACTATGCTACCAGAGTCCTCACAGCTATATTAGATGTGTATGTTAGATGTGTATTATTAATTGCTCCATTCTACATTTGGAAATATTGAGACCTGAGACCCATGAAGTAAAATATTCTTGACCAAGGCCTCACAGCTAGAAGCCATGATTCAGTTAGGCACTCTGGGTCTGTGCTTTTAACTATGTTCAAAAAAAAAAAGAAAGAAAGGAGAGAAAGAAACAAAGTTTCCCTCAAGTCAACCCTAACTCAGGGCAGCCCCATGGGTGTTAAAGCACACTTGTGCTTCATAGAGTTTCCAATGGCTGATAGTTAAGAAGTAGATTGCCAGGGCTTTCTTCCAAGTTGCCTCTGGGTAGACACGAACCTCCAACCTTTCAATTAGCAGCCAAGTGCATTAACCATTTGCACCATCTAGGGACTCCAATCACTATATCACTGTGCAGACAGAAGCTTACATTAAAAGAAAAAGAAACAAAAAATAAAAGCAGCACCTGAAGGAAGCAATTGAAGAAAATCAAGGGAGGGGCTGAGAGAACACACATCTCTCCCTCAACAGCTAATTCTGCCCACACCAGCAAAGGTGCAAGTGATATTTTCTAATCCTGGCAAGTATTTCACCCAGAAGTGTGAGAAAGTCATCTTCCATATTGTAGGCAGCTTCCTATATCGTGAGGATTTTCTTCCAGTCTTAGCAATCAAATGCTAACCTGCTTTGTAATAATACCAGGGCACTGTGCCAAAGAAGCTGGGTTTTTACTCAACTGTGTGAATAAGATCTAGTTTCAAATTCTAGGCCTCCAGATTTCTTATTCTAGAGATTTCATTTAAGACTGAAAAATGCCCTTCCATAAGAGGACCTTAATACAAGATGAAACGATTCAATTCAATTCCAGTTTTCTGAATAACAAATTCAAAAAATCACTCCACCAAAGCACACCCCTTTTTCAAATGTGTCCTCAAGTCTCTTGCTCTTTGAAATCTTCTCAGACATTCCCATCCAAATCATGTGATAGCCTTAGTATATATGCACAATCAACTTACTTTGTTATAAACAATGGCTTTCATTTTAAGTTGTTGTTGTTGTTGTTATGTGCCCTTGAGTAAGACCCGACTCATAGCAACCCCACCTTGGGTTTCAGAGGCAGTATCACTATGGAAGTAGATTGCCCAACCTTCCTTCAGAGGAGTGGCTGGTGGATTTGAACCACCAGCCTTCTGGTTAGTGGTCAGTTTTATGGTACTCAAATTTTAACCTCATAAAAATCCATCTAAGATTTGTCAGACACTATTATCTGTATTTGCTAGATAAGGAAGCTACAGGACAGAGAATTTAAGTGTCCTAAAACACTAAAAAGACAAGAAAAGAAGAGAAGACCAAAGTGGATGACAGAAGAGACTCTGAACCTTGCCCTTGAGCAGAGAATCGCTAAAGCAAATGGAAGAAATGGAAAGGTAAAAGAGCTGAACAGAAGATTTCAAAGAGCAGCTCGAGTAGACAAAGCCAATTACTATAATGAAATGTGCAAAGAC
>NW_006921684.1:2724272-2737431 GCF_000298275.1 Orycteropus afer afer
AGTATAGCAGGGATTGTGGGGCTGGCGCGGGATCGGGCAGTGTTTCGTTCTGCTGTGCATGGGGTCGCTATGAATAGGAAATGACTCGACGGCACTTAACAACAACAACAAATACGATCATATAATTAGGTGAAGTGTGGAGAAGATATATGGCAACAGCTCCATTGTCACGGTTTCATGACTTAAGCAGGCCATTCATTCATCCACAGTCAGAGAATCTGTCTTTCAGCACTTACAAAAACTTGGACTGAATTTTGCCCCCAGAAAAGATAGTTGAAATTCTAACACCCTATACTTGTGAATGTAACTTTGTTTAGAAACAGGATCTTGGAGATGTTATCGGTTAATATGAGATGATACTGGAGAAGAGTGTGTCTTAATCCTATGTGACTGATATTCTTTAAAAAGAGAAGAGACACAGAAAGAGGGAAGGACATGTGAAGATGAATCTACACACCAGCTAACACCTATGCAGCCAGAAGCTTAGAGAAACAAGAATGGATCTTCCCCTAGAGCCTTTGGAGAGAATACAATCCTTCAGACACCCTGACCTTGGGCAACTAGCCTCCAGAAATATGAGACAAATTTTGTTGTTTAATGACACCTACTTTGTGGTATTTTGTTACAGCAGCCCTAACAAACTAATACATCTGCCATGAGCTCAGTTCCATGCTAATCACTAGAAATTTGTAGAAAATTCTTTCAAATATCAAAGCAAACCCTTTTTGCATGTAATGTTTCATTTTCCACATAATGAGGCTAATAAATGTACCTGTAGCCCAGAATTATTGGTAGAATTAAATGAAGGAATGCATAGAAGCATTTAGCACAGTGCCTGACACAATTGTAGTAGTAAAGAATTTTGCTATCAGAGCCATCTGAAAATGATTGAGCTGCTCTCAGCAGAAGGGTGGGCTGGATAGTATTTACCAGAAATGATGGATAAAGCCTTTCTAAAATCTGTGAGATTACGGAAAAAGTAGCAACATTTTTAATATTAGTTCTTCCAACCCCTACTATTTGATGTTATAAATAACTCTCACAGAAATAGTCATATATTCACAAAGGAAAATATGAACAAACTAAATAAGTAAGTATTGACTTTCAATGAACTAAACGCCCTGCCATCTAGTGGGATCCAACTCATAGTGACCCCTTCTTGGGTTTCCAAGGTGGTATCACTGCAGAAGTAGATTGCCCAACTTTCCTTCCGAGAAGTGGCTAGTGGGCTTGAACCGCCAGCCTTCTGCTTAGCAAATATCTTAGGCACTACACCACCAGAGATCCCAATGACTTTCAAAGCCATACCAAAATAAATTTGATTAAATGCTTGGATTAACCAACTCAATTATTTTTCCATTAAGACCACTATCAATTTCTGTCATTTATACTTTTTTTAAAAAAAGAAAATCAAATATAGCAATCAAGACTGAATCACAAAAAATAATATTAATTATTCTGGTTACCTAGTGTCACTCTGACAAGAAATATACCACAAATGGGATGGCCTTAACAAACACGAATTTATTCTTACAATTTGGAGGCTTTAAGCCCAAGTTCAAACGTACCAGGCTCTAGGAGCTGGGTGGAAAGCCCCTCAACCAGCTCTGCCTTCTGCTCCCGGCCCACTGGAGCTAGAGGCACTTCTTCACTCAGACAGCTGCTGGCTATGGAGGATGAGAAGCCCAAGGCTGACAAGTAAAAAGGCACAGTCCCGATATTACCAAACCACATGGCTGGCCATTAACTTAAGTCCGTTGTAAGTCCCAAGGTTGACAGAGCCCGGCAGGCTGCTGAGCAATGACATGGCTACCTACAGGGTGCAAGCATACCATAGGCTAGAGGGCATTCCCAAAGCTTCTCCTTACATACAGGAAGCAGACCACATACCCAAAGGCAGCTACTCAGCTGCTTGTGGTAGATCCCACCATGGAGCTGATTGCCAGTATCATCATGGAGAATAACTACCACCAGCTGCCCAGCCACTCAACCAGCCTAGCCAAGTTGTTGACACACAAACATAACTATCACAAGACCACTATCATTTTCTGTCACTTACACTTTAAAAAAAGAAAACTAAATAGCAACCAAGACTGAATCACAAAAAATATATATATATATATTAATTAATGTTGCTGTTCCTAGCTTAACTCCAGAATTTGGCATTCCATTAAATGCTGCTTTGGGTTGACATTTAATTTCTTGTATGTTTTAGTTATCATAACTAGAATAGAAGAAGCTCAAAGACAGAAACCACATCAACTACTTTTGTTTTTATTTCCTGCAGCACTCACTATAATTCCAAGCACTTAATAGGTAATCAATAGCTTTATAAACCATTGTTGCTGTGAACTAGATACTGTACCAATACAGTACAGAGGAAGGTGAACTATGGAAAAATATTTGGTAGTATTTACTAAAACTGAATATATACATACCCGATGACCTAGCAATTTCTCTCCTGGTCTATACTCAGCACATGTGTATAAACACCCAGAAACAATCAAAGCAGTTAAATTAATAGCCCAAACTGAAATAATCTAAATGTTTTTCCAAGGTGGAATAGATAATTTATGGTCTACTCACACGACAGAATACTATGCAGTAATGAAAATAAACTATTTTTTCTCTTAATAAAACAGCAGATCTTGCGAACATAATTTTGAGCAAAGCAACCAGGCTCAAAGGAGTCCATACTGAATAAGTCAATTTCTATAAAGGTCAAAACTAATCTATAATAGTAGAAGTCAGAATAGTGATTTCCTTTGAAAGAGGGATGTAAGAGGGACTTTGAGTACGCTAGGAATAAAAATAAATTATGTGAATAAAATACCTCAGGATCAACGTCATTGAATGCCACTACTCTCTTCCCTCTGACTCTTAATTTCACCGTAATTTATAAACATTCTACAGAAATTGTAAAAGGCAGAAGAAAGACCACCATACAAGAACACTGGCCCAGTGTTCAGAAGATCTTTGAGGTTCTTTTCAGCCTTTAACTAGCTATGGAACTTGTCAAGCTGCTAAATATCTATGTGCTCCTTCTTCTATAAAATAAATGCCTAGCACTGGTCTCTTTTACCCTCTAAGCAACTCAATATATACTGTTTTACATTAAAAGTAAAAAGTAAAACAAAAATACTGTATAATTAAACTAACTGAAAACTATGTAAGCATGCGGATCAAAATCAGAAGAAACCATGGAGAACTGTAACTAGCGGTTTTTAAGTGGTGATGTTGTAAAGAGGTTTTAATAAAAAAAAAAAAAAAGCTTGAAATCAAAAGATCTCATGGTGGTATGAATAGTACAGTGTTACCAGAAAAGTAAGAGTCAGGTGGTTTTACCACCAGTCCAGAGGCCTTTCAACCCTTCAAACCCTTCCTCTTCTGTGGAACCACATGGCTTACCCCTTTGTCCAGTGGAAAAGTCTCCAGGGACTAGCAATAATATAAAACCAAAAACCAAACTCACTGCCATCGAGTCGGATCCAACTCATAGCAACCCTCTTTGGGTTTCCGAGGCAGTATCACTACGAAAGTAGATTGCCCCATCTTCCTTCCAAGGAGTGGCTGGTGGGTTTGAACCTCCAGCCTTCTGGTTAGCAGTCAAATGCCTTAGGTACTCTATGGTCACCACAGTTAAGTCTTGCAATGGTGTAATGCTTCATTGTGTTTGTATAAAAACCAGTTACTAAATCAATTCCAACTCATGCCAACCCCATGAGTGTTAGAGAAGAGCTATTCTCCATCGGGTTTTCAATGGCTGTTTCTTTGGGAGTAGATAAGAGGTCTTTCTTCCAAGGTGCTTCTAGGTGGACTCAAACCACCAACCTTTTGGTTCGTAGCCTAGCACATAACTGTTTTCACCACACAGGGACATCTGTGTTTACATAGAGCCTAGGATACAGTACTTTGTATATGGCAGGTATTCAGTAAATATTTGTACATTTGAAAGAATAAAGGGAATTTTTTTATAAAAAGGGGGAAGTTTTCTGTGAGGCACAGAGATGGAAACATTTCTTGCTTTCTCCTTTCATTGGGCCAGTAGCACCCTTCTAACTTTCTTAGCTCTAACAAAAAGCCTGGCTCCTCCCTGAGCACACTTTTCCTCTTGCATCCTTCACCAGTGTTCACTCCTTTTACTTTCACAACCTTTGTACAACTGAGCCTGGAAGTAGTATAGGAGTCCTCCTTGCTCCTCATTGCAGTTCCCTGACCATTCTCTCTCTCCCTTCCATAAAATTTCCTAGCTTTGAATTTCATCTCATCAGATAATATCACCTCCAAACTCTCCTTGCTGGTGTCACTACTGATTTCTTAGCAATTCCTACTCATTTCTTGACAACTTTAGTTCCTGGTTCACTATGACTTTCTAAAACACAACACCTATCTCAATTCTTGGCCATTTCAATTCACTCATAGATAGTCCTTTCAACACTCTAACCTCTTCCTCAATTTCTCTCCTCCAATAATGTTGCCCTATACCCACCCTATTCTAGTCACTCAGTCTCAGGTCATATTCTTTACCTTGTTCTTCATTACCAATCCTCCAAAATCTACTTTTCATGCATCACTGACCACCACTTCCTATCTTTAATTCATTCCTTCAACAATTCCGCAATTGACTCCAACAGTGCATAAACTCCACAAGATTTGCAGAATACTGATCCTACCAATTTTTCAGTTCTTACGCCTTCAGATGCCCTCTACCTTCCTTACCCAGCTGACAACCCACGGTCAACCATAATAATCACTCCCTTGCAGATATCATTCCTTTCATTTCTTTCCACCATATCTCTCACCTGGATTATTGCATTAGTCCACTAACAAGTCCTCAGGCTTCTATCTTTAGTCACCTACAGTCTATTCTCAACACAGCAGCCAAATGGATACTTTGAAAAAGGAAATCAAATCATGTCTTTCCTCTATTCAATACTCTCAAGTGGCTTCCATCTCACTCTGAGTAAAAACCAAGGTCTAAGCAATGGCTTACAAGGTCAGCTATGATCTGGGCCCCTGATGTCTGACTTCTTCTCCTCCTACTCTTCTACTCACTCATTCCATGCCAGCTACATGGGTCTCCTTGCTGTTCCTCAAACCCACCGGACATGCTCCTGCCTCAAGGCCTTTGCACTGACTGTTCCCTCTGTCGAGAATGCTCTTAACCTAGATACTCCCATGTCTTACTCTTTTGCCTTAAGTTGTACTCAAATCTAAGTTTCCGAAGGAGGAGGCCTACCCTGAAACCCTATTTCAAATTGCAAACCATCTATCTCAGCCTAGCACTTGGATCCTCCATACCCTGCACTCTTGTTCTTCTACCACTTCACTTTTAACCATCTACTATACTATATGGGTGCTCTGGTGGCATAGTACATAAGGCACTTGACTGCTAAACAGAAGGCTGGCGGTTCAACCCCCCCAGCCACTCCTCAGAAGGAAGGCTGGGCAATCTACTTCCATAGTGATACTGCCTCAGAAGCCCAAGGAGGGGTTGCTGTGAGTCGGAATTGACTCGGCCTTGAGTTTGGTTTTGACTATACTATATTTTTTTATATATTTTTTGACTATACTATATAATTTGTTACTTATTATGTTTATCGTCTCTCCCTCAACTCACCACTAAAAGAATTTAGACTCCATGAGGGACAGAGATCTTGATCTATTTAGTTCCCTTTTATATCACAAGAACCTGGAATAATGCCCAGGTTCACGGTAAAGCCTAAAACCAAACCCACTGCCATCAAGTTGATTCCAACTTATAGCAAACCTTTAGGCAGAACAGTCAAAACCCATGGGATTTCTAAGGCTATAAATCTTTACAGAATCAAACTGTCTCATCTTTTTCCCACAGAGCGGCTAGGAGGTTCAAACTGACAACCTTTTGCTTAGCAGCCGAATGTCTTAACCACTGCACCACCAGAGCTCCTTAGGTACATAGGTACACAATATTATTTTTTAAAAAAATAAATTAAACATAAACTTGCCCCTGCCTGTGACTGCCAGATTTTAGTACCCAAGACCAACCACCAGACTTATGGATAAACTTACAAATTCCTCATTTGTAATCTTTCACTAGGAAGTAAGCTCAAAACAATAGAAAGTTCTCAATTGACCGATATGTTGTAATTCAAAAGTTGATTTCTACATTTTTTTCCATAGGAAAAAAACATGCCCTAACTGTAGATCCACAAGTCAATCTGCAAATGCATTCAATATGTACTCACTGCCATAGAATCAAACCCAAATCATAGCAACCCCTCCTTGGGTTTCCAAGGCGGTATCACTATGGAAGTAGATTGCCCAGTCTTCCTTCTGAAGAGTGGCTGGGGGGCCTGAACCACCAGCCTTCTGGTTAGCAGTCAAATGTCTTAGACACCACGCCACCAGAGTACTATATATTATAAATGGATAAAATGAATAATATCATCATAACATCAATTAATGAAACAAACATGAAAAACAAGTAAGTTAAATTTATTACTTCATCTTAGATACCGGCACTTAAAAACAGCCATATTTAATCAAAGAAAGTGAAGCAAAAAATGGAAACTTTGTGACTATTCTGAAGGGGATTTCAAGGACTTTCAAGGTACTCAGAAATGGAGTCTTTGTTATGTCTATTTTCACTTCAAAGCAAGGTTTTCCTCATCCTTGTTACAAGTGGATCACCAGCACTGCTCTTATATCATACTTCTAGTCCACCATAGGTTCTTTTCAACTCATCTAAATGAAATAAAAAGAGAGCTAGAAAGGGTGAAGGAGAGAGGGCGTTTCTGATATTACTAAGCAACATCTGGAAGAGGGGAGAAGTAAAGAGTTGTTATAAAGGAGAAAAATTACTTGAACAAAAATAGCTGTATTGTTAACAAAGAAAGAAAAATGAGGTAGCATGTAGTCTCTGCTCAGATTCAGTAAAGACGAAAAATAAAAAACACATCTTGAATTCTGGCAGGGAAGGTGATAGTGTGAAAACTGCATTTAAGACAAACAGGGTGAGCAGAATATTTGTTCAATTAGTGAATCAGTGAATGAGAAAATGAATAAATGAGCAAGTCATTAGTTTATAACTTGGGGATTGCTTTCCATCTGGAAAAGGAGGAACTTGGGAAGAAGCTTTACTATTTTATGTTTTATTCTTCCTCCATGGTCAGTCATATTGGCTGGCTGTGACAAGGTCTATTCATATCATTTTATTCATATTGTCTTCACTTCAATCTTGCTTCCCTCTTTCTAATCAGACATTAAATACAGATGGTTGAGGTGTTATTATACAGATATGTTCCTGGAAATTCACATAGGACAAAATTTAATTTTAAAATGTAGGAAAATGAATGTTTTATCATTCAGTTATATTTATATAACACTTTCCCATTTACTCAGAAGGAAGACTGGGCAATCTACTTCCATAGAGATATTGCCTCAGAAACAAAAGGAGAGAGGTCACTATGAGTCAAATCAACGCAACGGCAGTGAAAGTAAGTTCCATTTACTAGCCATTTTAAGATGAAATTTTAGCATGAAAGAGCTTGTAAGGCTTGTAAGGACGACTAGCCTCAATATTATAGATAATCTAGTCCAAACTGTTCATTTTGAGAGCAGGAAAATGAGATCAAGATGTTCAACCTCTTGTTTAAGTTCACAGAGCTGGACTAGAAGAACACAGGCCCCCTCTCTGTCCATCCTGATCTCTTTTCATTAATCCATACAAATAAATCAGACTCATAATGACCTCATAGGGTTTCTACTTCTTTACAGAAGCAGACTGCCTCATCTTTCTCCCGTGGAGCAACTGGTGGCTTCGAACAACCAACCTTTTGGTTAGCAGCCAATACCTTTACCACAGAGCCATTAGAACTCCTGTTATTACTACATGTATGTCACTAATAAAGAAAGTGAGATGCAGAAAGATCGTTTGCCTTAAGTTGCACAGATTAAAGTAAGGGGTCCAATTCAAGTTAAATGCTCTTTTTGATACACATACCTCTCCATGGAAAATCATTTCTAAAAATGAAGTAGCCACAAAGTGAGTATGTCTTAGATAATCCATTCTCGAACATCTATTTATTGAAATTCATTTCATAATTTTCACAGAAACCTCTATTAAACAAGATAAACTTGTTTCCTCCTTTTTAATACTGACAATAGTTATAATGAAGATCTCTAGTGGGCCAGTGTGTAAGGCATCTGACTGCTAACCAGAAGGTTGGTAGTTCAAACCCACCAGCTATTCCACTGAAGGAAGAGGGAGCAATCTACTTCCATAAAGATTTACTGCCTCGGAAACCCAGTGGGGTCACGATGAGTCAGAATCAACTCAATGGCAGTAGGTTTGGTTTTATGGGTTTTTATTTATAAAAACAATTTTAATCTCTCTAGCATCACTTGGAAGTGGTTTAGAAACTAGTCTAATAGGAGAACAAATTCCCTTACATTTGATAAAGTTTTTGTTTTGTAAGCTATGTACACAGAATTTGAAAGTTTATTGTTTTTTAAGGCTTTGGGTTTTGGTTTTTTAAAAACCTTCCTTTCTAATTCATTCATGATTTTTGTTGACAAAGGCATAGAGGATTGTGAAGCGTGCCCTCTGCTGGTAAGAAGAGGAAAATTGTCATACTTTTTTAAACCAAACCTAAAGAACCAAACTCACTGCCCTGTAGTAGGTTCTGACTCATAGTGATCCCTCTTTCGGTTTCTGAGGTGGTATCTCTACGGAAGTAGATTGCTCAGTCTTCCGTCTGAGGAGTGGCTGGTGGATTTGAACTGCCAGCCTTCTGGTTAGTAGTCAAATGCCTTAGGCACTATGCCACCAGAGCTCTTATTATTGTTTTGTTATGTGTCATCGAGTTGGACCCGACTCAGCGACTCCTCCTTAGGTTTCCGAGGCAGTATCACTACGGAAGTAGATTGCCTAACCTTCCTTCTGAGGAGTGGCTGGTGGGCTTGAGCTCCTATTATAGGTTCTTAAAATTAGAAATAATAGATTTACAAAGCATCGCTGTTGTTGTTGTTGTTGTTGTTGTTGTTATGTGCCGTCCAGTAAGACCCGACTCACAGCAAGCCCTCCTTGGGTTTCCGAGGCAGTATCACTACAGAAGTAGATTGCCCAACCTTCCTTCTGAGGAGTGGCTGGTGATTTGAACCGCCAGCCTTCTGGTTAGCAGTCAAGTGACTTTGGCACTACACTACTAGAGCTCCTTTTACAAAGCACGGAAACTGAAATTGAATGATCAGATTTATATTTTTCAGCATTTTCGGTTTGGTTTGATAAGCAAACTGTCAATTGCTTATCAATTGTAAGCACCAACACTGTCATTTAAGTGGAAGTCACCAAACTCGGTGACTAACTATCCCCTCTCCGATGATTTTCTACCACTGTTCTCCAGTAAATCTTAGTCAATCTTTTTAATACATACCTGCAAGACAAAAAAGAGAAATGATACCTAATTAATTCTAAAAATTTATTATAAGTGTGTCCATTGAACTTGGGCAACCTGCTTAAACTGTCAACTATAAAGTTGGGATAAGAATATCTTTTATCTTACAGCGTTGTTTTATGGATGAAATGGACTCTGTTGTTATTATTAGCTAATGCTAGTCTACTCCAACTCATGATGAATTTACATATGACAGAATGAAAAGCTGACCAGCTCTTTGCCATGTTCATGATCACTGCTATGATTCAGCCCATCTGGGGGCTACTGTATCAATCTATCTCACTACAGCTTTCCCACATTTTTGCTGACCCTCTACTTTACCAAGCACGGTTGTCCTTTTCCAGCAATTTGTCTTTCCTGATAAGATGTTCACATTTCTAATTATGTGGTATTTAAAAACAGGTCTTGTTCATGAAGCATGAGGAGCAGTGAAGGAAAGTCTGGAAAGTGTGGTGGTGACCTGTCCTATGTGATTTATCACCCGGCCATCTCTACTACCATTCTCCCACCTCCTCACTCCATTCTAGTCACACTGACCCCTTGCTATCTACAGCCTTTGTACTCATTGACCCCTTGGATGATAACGTTATTTGCATAGATTAAAATATGTAAAATACTACCACCACCACCCCCGAGCCCCTGTACCCTCCTTTTCTTTATATTATTCATCACACTTCATTGTTATAAAGATTTTATTTATATTCCATATCTTCCCAGTAGGGTGCAAGCTCTAAGAAGCAAAGTCTTTACCTATTGGTTCACTACTCTGTTTACAATGACTAGAAGAGTTCCTAAATCATAGTACGTAATCAATTCATCTTAGTTGAATGAATAAATGAACGAACTTAGCAGGAGTATTACAGAGATAATTTCTGCTTTGGATGGGAGACTGCTCTAATGATTTCTAGGTCCCTATATTGTGATTTGATGTAGAAGATAATCTTGTATAAACAGACTCTATCTTCTTCCTACTGATGGCGAGAGAGCACTTACGGAAGTCCTCATAATTTTTTGCAAATACATGATAATCAAGTAAATTAATTTAGGGGACACCATGAAAAAACTATGACCACATATTTAAACAATTCAATATTACACCATGTAAGATACATTTTTGGGTAAACTACAGTCATTTTCTCTTGATAAAGCATTTTGAGACAAATAAAATACTACATTCAAAATAGCTATAAAAATGCCACATCCTATAAATGGTTAAATGCTAAATACTTAACCCAGACATTTCTACTCTTTTTCACACTAGAATAGTGCTATTCAAAAACTAAAATGGAAAAGCAGTAACACAAAAAACATGAATTTTAATTGTCAGCATATGCTAATACATACTGTTTTCTTATTATCACACTGCCTAATGATATTAAAATAGAAATATTTTAACACACCATCACACACAATAACATCTTCTAAGTGTGATCTAAAAAATGGCATGCTAAAATTCATCTTAAAGAAATATTATAGTCTATTTAAAATATTACTACTATAAAAGACCAACTTAGACATGGGCACATTTTTGGTATGCTTGTAATCACTCAGAAATTAGCAAAGTAATGAGTTTGTTAATATACCCAAATATTCTTAGCTGGTTTTCTGCCACTGCTGTCTTTCTAGATGCACCAGAATTACACACAAGACAAGACACATCAGGATTACACACAACAAAAATGATTGCAGTCATTTGGTGTTTTGAAAACTGCCTGACACTATCCATTTTATTGCCAAAATTTTAGGCCTCATCTTGTACACGATGAGAGAACTGACCTTCAAAAGAAAATTGTAGGTCAAATAGAGAAAAATCAAATGACAAAAACTGTTAGAAAAAGCACCGTTGATGCAATGATACATGGATCTTCTCAATGATCGACTTTTCTAACCAGCAAATTTTTGTTATTTAATCATGGCTCTTGATGAAAATCTCCTATTCAATATACATTGTTGTTGTTGTTGTTATGTACTGTTGAGTCGGACCCGACTCATAGCAACCCCTCCTTGGGTTTCCGAGGCAGTATCACTACGGAAGTAGATTGCCCAACCTTCCTTCCGAGGAGTGGCTGGTGGGTTTGAATCGCCAGCCTTCAAGTACATATTATACAAGGGAAAACTCTCTAGCACACATAATCAGCATTTTAAAAAGGCAAAGCCGTAGAAATGTCGGTATCTAGTCATGTTGGTATTGCTGTTGTTGTTGTTATGTGTCCTCGAGTAGGGTTTGACTCATAAACAAAGGAATTCAATAAGTCTTTATACATAGCAACCAGTTAAAAGATATTAAGATAGAAAAATCTAATCTATGTTAACAACAGAAAAATAAAACACCTATGCTGTTGTTGTTGTTAGGTGCCATCAAGTTGGTTCCGACTCATAGCAACCCTATGTACAAAAGAAAGAAACACTGCCCAGTCCTGTGCCATCTTCATAATCTTTATTATGCTTGAGCCCATCATTGCAGCCACTGTGCCAGTCCATCTTGTTGAGGGTCTTCCCCTTTTTCACTGACCCTGTACCAAGCATGATATTCTTTTCCAGGAAATGGTCCCTTCTGACAACATGATCAAAGTACATAAGAAAAAGTCTGGCCATTCTCACTTCTAAGGAGTATTCCAGCTGTACTTCTTCCAAAACAGATTTGTTCATTCTTTTGGCAGTCCTTGGTATTTTCAGTATCCTTTGGCAGCACCACAATTCAAATGCATCAATCCTTCTTTCACCTTTCTTATTCATTGTACAGTTTTCACATGCACATGAGGCAGTTGAAAAAACTATGGCTTGAGTCAGGCATATCTTCATCTTCAAAGTGACATCTTTGCTCTTTAACACTGAAGAGGTCTATTGCAACAGATTTGCCCAATGCAATACATCGTTCTGATTTCTTGGCTGTGGCTCCCATGAGGGCTGATTGCAAATGCAAGTAAAATGAAATCTTTGATAACTTCAGACTTTTCTCCATTTATTGTGATGTGGTCCATTGATCCAGTTGTGAGGATTTTTGTTTTCTTTACATTGAGATGTAATCCATATTGAAGGATGGAGTCTTTGATCTTCATCATTGTTACAAGTCTTCTTCAGTTTCAGCAAGCAAGGTTGTGTCATCTGCATATCACAGACTGTTAATGTGTTTCCTCCAATCCTGCTGCCCATTCTTCTTCATATAATCCAGCTTCTCAGATTATTTGTTCACCATACAGATTAAATAAGTATGGTGAAAAGATACCACCCTGGTGCACATCTTTCCTGATTTTAAACCATTCAGTACCATCCCTTTGTTCTGTTCGAATGACTGTCTTTTGGTCTATGTACAAGTTCCTCATGAACATGATGATAGTATCTAGTCATATGTAGAATAATCCTATTATGTGAATAATTTAAGGTCTTCATAAATTTTTGCAAATGAAAAATTATAAACAAATCAATTACATGAAATTTTGTGACATCATCAGACCAAAAAGTGATGCAGGTCCCCTTCCTATCACTCCCCCCATTTCATCATATTTCGTTGTACCTTTATTTCTTATAGAAGCACCAAAAAAACAAAGGAGAAAACTGAAGTTCTTTCGATATATTCCTGAATTAATTTATTTAAGAAATATTTATTACATACCTACCATGTACTAAGGAGCTCTGGTAGCATAGTGCCTAAGGCACTTGACTGCTAACCAGAAGGCTGGCAGTTCAAACCCACCAGCCACTCCTCGGAAGGAAGGTTGGGC
>NW_006921684.1:2738091-2752608 GCF_000298275.1 Orycteropus afer afer
CATCTTCCTTCCAAGGAGTGGCTGGTGGGTTTGAACTGCCAACCTTCTGGTTAGCAGTCAAGTGCCTTAGGCACTATGCTACCAGAGCTCCTGTATGATATATACAAGGCTATATTAAAAAGTAGATTTTATATCTAAACTCTGGCCTGCTAGCTGCTAGTCCAACGGTTTTCCCATTATAATAATTTACCTGACTGTATCAAATAAACTCAACATCCTTCCCTCTCTCTCTCTAACATTGATGTGAATGCCTAAATGACAAAGTAGTGTCATGAATGTACTTTAAAAACTGCCCCCAAATAGTTGCTCTAACATCATAAAAGCTACTAAAATATCTGGTGAATTGAAGTACCCTCACTCTAACATACTTTGATGTGGCTAAGAACAAACCACTTTTCATTTACTTTTATATTTTCTTATTATACAATTTATTTTCCTATCATTCAAAACATCTATACAAAAATGACAGGAGCTGTGGTGGTGCAATGTTTAAGGCATTCAGGAGCTAACCAAAGTCTGTGGTTCAAACCCACTAGCCAGTCTATAGGAAAATTATGAGTCTGCTTTCATAAAGATTTACAGCCTTGGAAACCCCATGGGGTGATTCTGCTCTGTCCTATAAGGTCACTATGAGTCGGATTCAACTCAGTGGCAGTGGGTTTGGTTTTTATACAAAAAGATTAACTTCAAATTGTAGAATAAAATGAGCTCCTGGGCTGAGATAAAGTAAACTCTTCTCTAAATCACAATTTACCCAATTTTAAAACAGAACAAGTGCTGACTACCACATTTATAAAATGCTGGTTTAGCCCTCAGTACTATTCAGAGTCACTATTAGGTATTCTACGGGAATGTTCACCTTAGGTAAAATTATAATTGTTTGTGTGTAATTGTTATTAAGTCATTTTCTAGTGCCTTACAGCAGGAGCCTAGAGTTTCTAAGACACAATATTTTTAGTTATATTTTATACATACTTAATAAGGGATCTAAGGATGATGATAAGAACCCCACAACACCTGATACACATCAGTGTATTGAGAAGCATCAATAAATTAATTATCTGATGGCCAACATTATTAGAAGGTAGTAGGTCTGTATTTCTCTGAAGGCAAATATAGAAAACAAAACATTTTTTTTGTACTCTTTTTTTTTTATTACTTTTGCTTTAGATGAATGTACAATATCGAAACCAGTGGAAGCACACATATGTCTCTAATACCTCTGTATTCCCAACAAAACAGACTGTCAGTTTATAATAGAGTGCTGTTGTTTTTAACCTCTGCTGATGCTTTGTGAAGGCCTATGGTCAAGGGAAAAAAAAAAAATCCCATTTTTATAAGTACATTTAAATTTCCATTACTTACAATCTGATTGAATTTTCTCAAAACACCAAAGTAAAAAAAAAAATCTTCTATAGAGTGAAACTGTATCCAAACTATCTCATTTTAGCCTTCCCTTATCCTATTCCTGAAAGTACTCTATGGTAATAAATATCTGAAAATTTAAAAGTAAGTAACAATCCAATCTAAAACACAGCAATCAAAATTTAACCTTACCAATAACAAACAGAGTAAGTATGTTTTTGATAATATAATACTGCTAAATAGCCCCTGATAAAATGCACTCAAAAGAAAAGAATAAAATGCAACCCTCTTTTCCAATCATTGCAAGGTTAGGAAAAATCACTTAAATTTAAACACTGGAGGGAACAGTAGTTTGTAGAAAATAATCTAAGTGCACTCATGCTGCAGAAAAACATGGCCCTGAAATTTGCCCAGTTAACAAAAGGGTTCAGAGCCTCATTGCACCCTCCTTATTAAAATGCTGGAAATTAATTCCTTGCCCAAGAGGCATTCATGGTCTCATATTTAAAATCATGCAGGTTCACAAGGGGAACATTATCTGCAGATGCTATCATGCAAATTTAGCCCATTAAGGGACACTTGTGGTTGAGGAACAAAACATCAGTAAATTCAGTGGGATAGGCTTCTGGAAAAGGATTAGGCTATCAGACTACAAATGAGATAGGATATTACTACGTGAAAATAAAACCCAAACGAAACCCACTGAAATCCAGTTGATTCTGACACACAGAAACCCTATAGCACACAGTAAAACTGCCCCATAGGGTTTCCAAGACTGTAAATCACTTACGGAAGCATACTGCCTCATATTTCTCCCATGGAGCAGCTGGTGGGTTCAAACCACCGACCTTCTGGTAAGCAGCCAAATGTTATAATCACTGTACCACGAGAGCTCCTATATAGAAATAAGCAATATAAATTCAAACTCTGTTGTTGCTGTTGTTGATAAATGCCATTCAGTTGGTTCCAACTCATAGTGACCCCCATGTACAAGGGAACAAAACACAGTTGGGACATGTGCCATCTTCACATCATTGCTATATTTGAGCCGATTGTTGCAGCCAGATGTCAATCCATCTTGTTGAGAGTCATTCTCTTTTTTGCTGACCCTCTACTTTTCCAAGCATGATCTCTTTCTCCAGGGACTGGCCCCTCCTGATAACATGTCCAAAGTACGTGAGATAAAGTTTATCCACTCACTTCTAAGAAGCATTTTGGCTATACTTTTTCCAATATATATTGTTTGTTCTTCTGGCAGTTTATAGTATATTTACTATTCTTCACCAACATGATAACTCAAAAGCATCAATTCTCTTGCTGTCTTCCTTGTTCAATGTCCAGATTTCAGATGCATAAGAGGCTATTGAAAATACCATGGCTTGCGTCAAGCATACCTTAGTCCTCAAGGTGACATCCAGGCCTTTCTTGTGAGGTACCTCTGGTGAATTCAAACCTCCAAATTTTCAGTTAGCAACCCAGAACATTAACCATTTACATCACCTATGGACTCCCTTAAGTTAATAAACTCACAGTCATCGAGTCCAATCCAACTCATAGCAACCCCTCCTTGGGTTCCTGAGGAAGTATCACTAAGGGAGTAGATTGCCCAATCTTCCTTCCGAGGAGTGGCTGGTATGAACTGCCAGCCTTCTGGCTAGCAGTCAAATGCCTTAGGCACTACATCACCAGAGTACCTCCTTAAGTTAATAGTAAGTCTAAAATTCCAATCTCTAATACCTCAGGCAAACACTATACATGTTGTCATCACACAGAATGTTAGACTTAGTCTATCATAAAAATCACCTGTATTACTAGCCTACTACAACAAAGTGAGTAATGAACTACACTGTAAATTGTATTTGTTGTTGTTGTTATGTGCCGTCGAGTCGGCCCCGACTCATAGCAACCCCTCCTTGGGTTTCCGAGGCAGTATCACTACGGAAGTAGGATTGCCCAACCTTCCTTCCGAGGAGTGGCTGGTGGGTTTGAACCACCAGCCTTCTGGTTAGCAGTCAAGTGCTTTAGCCACTATGCTACCAGAGCTCCTGTAAATTGTATAGGACAACATAATGAACTGCAGTAACATTAAATTGTTTGTCATTGGAATGTGTTGAAGCCAGGTTGTTCCATTTAATACCTTATTTATTCATTTAAATCTTAAACATCTACAGTTGAGCCTATGGGAGTGTGAAACACAACTACTAATAGCACTAGGTCATCAGAATCCATCTACCTTCAGGATAGATAATGCTAATCAAGATCACCCCAAGGCTGATCCCTTCAGTGGAGGTTAGACACACCTCCACTCTCCAACCTTTTTACCAATTCTGACACCAGCTGTCACTCCCATGAAACTGTCCACTTCTCTTCTAGGTTTCATAAGCCATTGCAATGGCCACACAGAACTCACAGACCATATTTACAGTTAAGTTGTTTATTAAGTAGTAACAGGGTATAATGCAGGATCAGGATCAGAAAGGATGCAGGCAAAGTCTCCCTTTTCAGTGTAGGACAGCTCTCTTAGCTCTTCTTGGGCTCCTGAGGAAAGGCTCCTCTCGCCCTGCTCAAGACAGGCTCCTTTCAGCCTCTTCAGGACAGGCTCACCTGGGCCCCCTCAGGCAGGTTCCTCTTGACCTTGCTGCCTATCATCACCAGCTCTGTTGCTGGACCCCCTCTGGGTCTGTCACCATCTTCAGTGTTAAAGTACTGGATTGATATTATAACCCTTTTGGAAGGTTTCTTACCTCCTCTCCTTCCCCCTCCCCCTACCCCTCCCCCTACCCCTCTCCCTCTCCTCTCCCTCTCTACATCTTCTTTCATCCTTCGGCTTCTTCCTGCTGTTTATCTCCCTACTTCCTCCTATGTTGTCTGAAAAACTTCTCTGGGGTTGGATGCTTATATCTACAACTCCTTGACAATTTCAAGGCCTGGCACTCATACAGTAGCCATGAACTGATCAATCCCCTCTCCTTAGGTCACAGACACTTCATCTGCATGTTGTTGTTGTTGTTATGTGCCGTTGAGTTGGCCCCAACTCATAGCGACCCCTCCTTGGGTTTTGGAGGCAGTATCACTACACAAGTAGATTGCCCCATCCTTGCGACCCTTCCTTGGGTTTCAGAGACAGTATCACTACGGAAGTAGATTGCCCCATCCTTCATCAGCATAGTAGTTTACAACTCATCTTATCTGCATAGTCTACTGACCAATTTTCCTGCAAGGTGAAAACCAACCACAAGGCAAGCTGCAGCCCAGGACTAGGCTAAAAGTATCAAAACCAAGTTATTACAGCTTATCCAGCAAATATCAACCTGCACAAAAGTAACAAATCTTCTCAGGTAGAAAACTAGGGCAAAGGTAACTCCTCAGGGTTTGGTGAAAAATCTCTGAATTTATGGAGTTGTTTCTCCAAAGAACCAAGGTAAACAGATACATAAAGGAAATCATTTCACCAGAAGAAGATCTGTATGTAAATATGATAAACTAGTTGTAAATTAAGCAATAACATAATGTCACCATCTAACATAGCATAATCAAAAGCCAAGTAATACATTTTATAGTAATTAATATAATAGCAACAGGTTCTGTTTAACAAAGTCTACACAACTAGCTTCATCAATATATGAACAGTAGAAATTACCAGTCCTGGACTCTCTTTTAATGAATAGTGCTCAGGGTTATTGCAGAAACTTTAAAAATTTGATATCTCTTGATCGATATCTTAATGAGCTACTATGGAATAAATTAACCAAATATTTAAAACATATAGTGTTCCACTGGGTTTTATAAAACCTTTTTTAACTCAGAAGTCCCCACTGGCATCACAAACTTATATTGTAAATTTTAGTCACATTTAGGCAAGGAATTAGAAAGACATGTCCTCAGGGTACTAGGTATATTTGGCACATGTTGTTGTTGTTAGGTGTCATCAAGTCAGCTCTGACTCATAGCAAGCCTGTGTATAACAGAATGAAACACTGCCCAGTCTGGCACCATCCTTACAATTATTACTATGTTTGAGCCCATCATTGTAGCCATGGTGTCAATCCATTCCATTGAGGGTCTTCCCATTCTTCACTAACCCTCTACTGTCTCAAGCATGATATGCTTCTCCAGGGAATGGTCACTTCTGACAACATGACCAAAGTAGGTGACATGAAGAAGTGGGCCAAATTTAGCAGCAAGACACCAACATTCAGACTCAAGCAGATAGTATTTTAACCAATACTGTGAAGGACTTAATTTTATGAAAATAATTTTAAATCATTTTTAGTTTCTGAGTAGATTTCATTTGGCAGATTCAAGTATAATTTATTAAGTAGAACTGTTATATACATTCAACCCTTTCAAGAACCAATGGTATTGAAGGAAGAAGTCCAAGTTGCATTGAAGGAATTGGGGAAAAACATGGCTCCAGGAATTGACGGAATACCCAATGGGATGTTTCAACAAACAGATGCCACACTGGAGGTGCTTAATCATCTATTCCAAGAAATTTGGAAGACAAGGTATCTGGCCAACTGACTGGAAGAGATCCATATTTGAGCACATTCCAAAGAAAGGTGATGCAACCGAATGTGGAAATTATTAAACAATGTCATTAGTATCACACACAAGTAAAATTTTGCTGAAGGTAATTCAAAAAAGGTTGCAGCAGTATATTGACAGGGAACTGCCAGAAATTCAAGCTAGGTTCAGAAGAGGGTGAGGAACTAGGGATATCATTGCTGATGTGAGATAGATCTTGGCTGAAAGCATAAAATACCAGAAAGATCTTTACCTGTGTTTTACTGGCTATGAAAAGGCATTTGACTGTGTGGGTCCTAACAAATTATGGATAACATTGCAAAGAATGGGAATTCCAGAATACTTACTTGTGCTCATGAGGAACCTGTACATAGACCAAGAGGCTGTCATCAAACACAACAAGAGAATACTGCATGGTTTAAAATCAGAAAAGATGTTCAATAAAGTTATATCCTTTCACCACACTTATTCAATCTGTACGCTGAGCAAATAATCTGAGAAAGTGGACTATATGAAGAACACAGCACCATATGTGGAGGAAGATTCATTAACAACCTGTGATATGCAGATGACACAACATTGCTTACTGAAAGCAAAGAGGACTTGAAGCACTTACTGATAAAGGTGAAAGCCTAAAGCCTTCAGTATGGATTATACCTCAACATAAAGAAAATAAAAATCTTCACAACTGGACCAATAAGCAACATCATGATAAATGGAGAAAACATTGAAGTTGTCAAGGATTTCATTTTACTTGGACCCACAATCAATGCCCATGGAAGCAGCAGTCAAGAAATCTAATGAAGTATTGCATTAGATAAATATTCTACAAAAGACCTCTCCAAAGTGTTAAAAAGCAAAGACGTCACCTTGAGGACTAAGGTACAATTGACTCAAGCCATAGTATTTTCACTCACCTCTTAAGCATTCCAAAACTGGACAATGAATAAGGAAGACAGTAGAAGAATTAGTGCTTTTGAATTATGATGTTGGCAAAGAATATTAAATATACTACTGAGTGCCAGATGAATGAATAAATCTGTCTTGGAAGAAGTACCACCAGAATGCTCCTTAGAAGTAAGAATATACAGACTTTGTCTAGCATACTTTGGTCATGTTGTCAGACCAGTCCCTGGAAAAGGATATCATGCTTGGGAAAGTAGAGTCAGTGAAAATGGTGAAGACATTCAATGAGACAGTTTGACACAATGGCTGCATTGATGTGCTGAAGCATAGCAAAGTTTTTGAGGATGGCAGTATTTCTTTCTGTTGTACACAAGGTGGCTATGAGTAGGAGCCAACGTGATGGCAGCTAACAGCAACAACATTATATACCAAAACTGAGCCAAATCATTCCAAATAAATGGGTCATTCTGATGATCAGCAGATTTAGCAACTGACCCACAATTGCTTGAGTGGTACATTTCTACAGTGTGCCCCTACAGTGGTAGAAATCTCCCTTTCCATGCAGGAGACCAAGATTCTATTTTGAACCAAAGCACAGCAACCACCTATCTGTCAGTGTAAACTTGCTTGTTGCTAAGGTGTTGAAGATGTTTCAATGGAGCTCCCAGATGAAGATGGATTAGGAAGAGAGGTCTGGTGATCTACTCCCAAAAATCAGCCAGTGAAAACTCTATGGATCACAATGGTCTGAATCCCACCCTATCATGGAGATGGTGCAGCACCGGGCAGTCAGTATTTAATTAGGCTGACTGTATGGCGGCTAACAACAGCAAACCAAATAGCTTCAGGTAACAGGTCAGATGCCTCCCCCTTTAAAAGATCATGTATTTTATCCTTGAGCAGCTGTATTAGCAAATTCTCTCATAATTACACAAAATTTGTCTTCTAAGAATGTTTGTCCTGGTACCCCTTCAAGTCTTTCAAACAAACCCTCTTCCCTTCCTCCAGGAGAGCATAGCTCTTCACATAGTTGAAAATAGTTATCATGTCTCCAGTTCCCTCAATTTAAAATTGTCCATCGCATCATTGATCTTTCCAGTAGCATCCTTGTCTCTTCCTTCTGAGCAGAATGATAACTAATATATCATTTATTTGATTACTTTTTACAACCAGTCTTTTCCATTTGGACTTTCTCCATGAATTCACCATTGCACAGTCAACACCTAGAAGATAGCAGGTACTCAATAACTTTTTAAAGAATAAATAAATTATTTGAGGGCATAGCCCATGGCCATTTGTTTGGTTTACATCACCACAATTCGTTTTGAGACAGTAACAGACATCCTGATTTAGTTGGCCCACTACACAGCAGACAAGTCACTAAAGAATTTTTTTTAATGATTTTTTTAAGTAATTTTTAAATGATGAAGCTAAAGATCAGCAGCATTTATTTATCCTATAAATACGTATTGATTTCCTACAATGTACAAACAATATACAAGACATTGTGATATAATGGTGAGCAGAACAGATACAGTTCTTACCTTCACCATGTGATAATGAAATTTAAGAGATTACTCCATAGAGAAGAAAAATATTTATTGTAAGAGAATTGCATTAAGTTCACATACTCACATAAATCTGGCAGTGGAACATCAATCCCAACTATCAGAGAGTAACCACAGCAAGTGAAAAACAGGAGATAGTAGACCTCAATTTAAACCAATAAACCATGGAATTATAAAACTGAGTTACATTAGGTGTTGTAGAAATAAATTATTTCTTCAATTGTTAACTGATATGCTTTTACAAAGAGGCATTTTCCCCTCATCGGCTATTTGGTTATGCTGAGGTAGTTTGTATAAAAGAATTAAGATAAATGCTATTTTTTCTGTAACAGTTTTCAAAAAGAATAAGATCCCTAGCATTCTTCAAAGAAAAAAAAATATACACATGTGTGTATGTGTGTGTATATGTGTATGTGTTATACTTTCAACTAGTGTCCTCATAACTTGTAGTTGTGAGGTGCCATTGAGTTGGCTCTGACTCATAGCCACACTATGTACAAAAGAATAAACACTGTCCGGTCCTGCACCAGAGTCACAATCCTTACTACACCTGAGCCCATCATTGCAGCCACTGTGTCAATCCATCTCTTTGAGGGCCTTCCCCTTTTATGCTGACCCTCCACTTTACCAAGCATGATATCCTTCTCCAGAGAAGGGTCCCTTCTGACAACATGACCAAAATAGGTGAGACAAAGTCTGGCTATTCTTGCTTCCAAGGAGCATTCTGGCTGTACTTCCTCAAGGACAGATTTGTTAGTTCTTCTGGCACTGGTAACTTACCAATGTATATAAAGTTATGTTAAAAAAAGAAAAAAAAAAAAAAAACAGAATTGCAGGTCCTGAATTTGTTACTGAATTCTAAATGCACAAATATATAGAAACACCAGCAATAGCAACATCTTCCAAGTGAAAGACGACAACAATGTATGACAAATGATATATCATTATGTGACTAGCTAGAAACCTCAAGGACACTGACAGCTCATTTTTTACTCAAATTCCCTTTCAGGAAATCTCTCCAGGACTATGAAACTCAGGGATTTTTTTTTAATTTTCCTACCTCCAAGATACAAAGAAAATTTTTACCCCTCAAGTTAAAAGTTTTACTTTGAAAAAAATCTCATGACACAACCACCACAAATTACTTTAGGATGAATTTGGTAAATACTGACAAAGGTAATTAGAAAATATTAGTTCTTCCTGAATACTTTCACTGCTTTTTGCCCCTTACCCAAGCACAAAGACAACACAATTTAGAATGAAAATGCAGGTGGGATATTACCAAGAAAAAAAACCTCTTTAATTCAAAATTTAAGGCATACTATAACATCATCCCAAGTTCTTCTAAGAATCAACCATCCTACTAATTCATACAGATAGCAAAATCAGAACCAATGTCACTGCCAAGCCAGTCAAGCTGTCGGCAACATTTATTATTGTGTGTACAAGATACTAGTGGATGATGCAAAAGAAAAATCTCATCCTTTTCCCTTCAGGAGCTTATAATAGGAAAGTTATGATTGGTACCATGTACTCTGGCCAAGGGAGTTAGAATGTAATGATGAAAAGAGTATGGCCCGTGGAGTGAGACAGATCAGTGATCTTATCCCATCTCTACAACTTTGTGGCTCCATGACCTTAATAATAATAGTTAAATTACTGAGGGCTTACCACACATCAGAAAGTTTGATCCATAATCCGTCCCAGTTAATCCTCATAAACCCTATAACGTAAATAGTATTACTATGTCACACATAAACTGAAGTTATTTAATTTCTCTGAGCCTCCATTTCCTTGTGGTGGGAGGAATAATACTAATCTCACACAATTGCTTTGAAAGTTATATGAGTTAATATAACTCTTTAACAGCCAGCACTCAGCTCAGATATCATCTGCCCAGGGAAGCTTTCCCTCAACCCACCTTCTTCCAAGGGGAGGATTAAGCACCTCCTCTGGGCTGTTTAAGGTAAGGGGTAAGGGGTGGGGAGGAAACCAGGCCCCACCCCCACCAGCCAGGAAAGCAGAAAGAGAAGCCAGAGGTGATGACAGAGCAGAGCAGGGATACATGTAAGGGGAGAAGGAGAGGTTTTGAACAGCTTAGTGAGACAAACTTGTTTGTCAATTTGTCATACTATTGTGGCTTGCATGTTGCTGTGAGGCTTGAGGTTGTGCCTGGTGTTTCAAGTGCCAGCAGGGTTGCACATGGTGCACAGGTTTCAATGCAACTAATAGACTGAGACAGACTAGGAAGAAGGAAGAGGCCATCCACTTCTTAAAGAATTGGTGAGGGAAAACATTATGAATAGCAGAGAAACACTGTCTGATACACTACCGCACAACTTTGTGACTAGCTTGGAAACATTATCCGATACAGTGCAGGGTGGCAGTCCCCTTAGGTCAGAAGGCTTTCAAACTACAACTAGGAAAGAACTGCATCATTAGAATAGGACTAAGCTTACTGATATGGATAGAGTAAAGCTTTTGAGAACTCCATTTGCTGACGTGGCACAACTCAAATTGAGAAGAAACAGGTGCAAACATCCATTAATAATAGGAACATGGAATGTATGAAGTATGAATCTAGGAAACTCAAAGTTGTCAAAAATGAGATGGAACCCCCAAAGATTGATATCCTAGGCACAAGTGAGCTGAAATGGACTGGTTTTAGCCATTTTGAATCAGACAACCATATGATCTACTATGCTGGGAATGACAATTTGAAGATGAATGGTGTGGCATTCATCATCACAAAGGATGTTTTGAGATCTGTCCTGAAGTAAAATGCTGTCAGTGATAGGACAATATCCATACACCTACAAGAAAGACCAATTAATATGACTCATATTCAAACTTATGCACCAACCACCAAAGCAAAAGATGAGGAAATTGAAGATTTTTATCAACTTCTGCAGTCTGAAATTGACCAAACGTGCAATCAGGATGTGTTAATTATCACTAGTGACTGGAATGCAAAAGTTGGAAACAAAGAAGAATCACCAGTAGATGGAAAATTTGGTCTTGGTGACAGAAATAATGCTGGAGATCACATGATAGAATTTTGCAAGACCAGTGACTTATTCATTGCAAATACCTTTTTTTCAACAACACAAACGGCAGCTCTATACATGGACTTCACCAGATGGAGCACACAGGAATCAGATTGACTACATTTGTGGCAAGAGGCCATGGAAAAGCTCAATATCTTCAGCCAAAACCAGGCCAGGAGCTGATTATGGAAGAGACCATCAACTGCTCATATGCAAGTTCAACTTGAAATTAAAGACAAGTAAAAAAAGTCCACAAGAGCCAAAATATGATCTAGAATATATCCCTCCTGAATTTGGAGATCATCTAAAGAATAGATTTGATGCATTGAATACCAGTGACCGAAAACCAGAAGAATTGTAGGATGACATCAAGAACATCATCCATGAAGAAAGCAAGAGTTCATTAAAAAGACGAGAAGAAAAGATCAAAATGGATGTCAGAAGACACTCTGAAACTTACCCTTGAGTGGAGAGCAGTTAAAGCAAATGGAAGAAATGACAAGATAAAAGAGCTGAACAGAAAATTTTAAAGAGCAGCTCGAGCAGTCAAAGCCAATTACTATAATGAAATGTGAAAGACCTGGAGTTACAAAACCAAAAGGGAAGAACATGCTCGGCATTTCTCAAGCTGAAAGAGGTGAGGAAAAAATGTAAACCTCGAGTTGCCATACTGAAAGATTCTATGGGCAAAATACTGAATGATGCAGGAAGCATAAAAAAAAAAAAAAAGGGAAGGAATATGCAGAGTTACTGTACCAATATTCATCCATTTCAGTAAGTGGCATATGATCAAGAACCAATGCTACTGAAGGAAGAAGTCAAAGCTGCACTGAAGGAATTGGTGAAGAACAAGGCTCCAGGAATTGATGGAATACCAACTGAGATGTTACAACAAACAGATGTCCCACTGGAGGCACTCATTCAGTTATGCCAAGAGATTTGGAAGACAGCTACCTGGCCAACTGACTGGAAGGGATCCATATTTGTACCCATACAAAAGAAAGGTGATCTCACAGAATGTGGAAATTATCTAACAATATCATTAATATTGCACACAAGTAAAATCTTACTGAAGATAATTCAAAAATGGTTGCAGCCGTATATTGACAGAGAACTTCCAGAGATGCAGGTGGATTCAGAGGAGGATGTGGAACAAGAGATATTATTGCTGATGTCAGATGAATCTTGGCTCAAAGCAAAGAATACCAGAAAGATGTTTACTTGTGTTTTATTGACTATGCAAAAGCATTTGATTGTGTGAATCATAACAAATTCTGGATAACATTGAGAAGAATGGGAATTCCGGAACACTTAATTTTACTCATGAGTACACAGACTTATAGATCTATGTACTTAATTGTACATAGACCAGGAGGCTGTTCGAACAGAACAAGGGGATGCTGCATGGTTTAAAATAAAGAAGGGAGTGCATCAGCATTGTATCATTTCACCATACTTATTCAATCTACAAGCTGAGCAAATAATCCAAGAAGCTGGACTATATGAAGAAGATCGTGGCATCAGGATTGGAGGAAGGCTCATTAACAACCTACAATATGCTAACGACACAACTTTGCTTGCTGAAAGTAAGGATGACTTGAAGCACTTACTGATGAAGACTAAAGAATACAGTCTTCAGTATGGACTACATCTCAATATAAAGAAAACAAAAATTCTCACAACTGGACCTATAAGCAGCATCACAATAAATGGAGAAAAGTTTGAAGTTGTCAAAGACTTTACGTTACTTGGTTCTACAATCAACTCCAATGAAAGCAGCAGTCAGGATATCACACTATGTATAGCACTGGGCAAGTCAGCTGCAAGGGACTTCTTTCAAATGCTGAGGAGCAGAGATGTTTCCTTGAAGACTAAGGTGCGCCTGACACAAGCCATGGTGTTTTCAATTGCCTCCTATGCATGTGATAGCTGGACAATGAAAAAAGAAGATGGAAGAAGAACTGATGTTTTGAAATGTGGTGCTGGTGAAAAATGCTGAAAGTAGCATGAACTGCTAAAGAACTAACAAATCTTTCCTGGAGGAAATGCAGCTGAAATGCTCCTGGGAAGCAAGAATGGCCAGACTTCATCTCACATATTTTGGTCATGTTGTCAGAAGGGACCATTCCCTGGAGAAGCATGTCATGCTTGGTAAGGTGGTGGGTCGACAAGGGAGGGGAAGGCCCTCAACAAGGTTGATTGACACAGTGGCTGTGGCGATGAGGTCAAGTATAGCAGTGATCGTGGAGCTGGCGTGGGACTGGGCAGTGTTTCATTCTGCTGTGCATAGGGTCGCTATGAGTCAGAGGTGACTCGATGGCACATAACAACAACAACAACAACAACGAGTTCATATGTGAAAAATAGCTAGAATACTGTGGGCTTTCAGTGGATTAATGATAAAACTATCATTTAATTGTTATGCCTCCACTTGGAAAAATGCCTCAAATTTGGAAAAGTTACTGGAAAGAGTCATTTTAGGAATCATTATTTTTTACACATATTGCCTTAACTACTGTATGGGAGTCTAAAATCAAAGTCAGTTGGTGTGTGTACACAGAGCAGTCTGAAAGCAGAGTCTCAACTCCATTTTAGAGTCTTGACATGACTCTAGAAGCTTTTCTAACACCAGTTCCTCTAACCTTGATGCTGACATAACCTTGATGCTGACCACATACCCTAAAGAAGACATTCCTTTTCTCAAAGGTCTGGCAGGGACAGAGTATCAAAATCTATTCAAGATGCCAGCCATAGCTCACCATTATCAATAAATCTTTACAATAAACCAAAAACCAAACTTGTTGCCATACAGTCGATTCCGACTCAGGGACCCCCATTGGGTTTCTGAGGCAGTAAATCTTTACGGAAGTAGATTCCCCCATCATCCTTCCATGGAGCCACTGGTAGGTTTGAACCACCAACCTTCCCATTAGCAGACAAATGCCTTAGGCACTATACCACTAGAGATTGAGGAAGCAATTTTACTAAACAGCTTAACAGAAAAAAACCTATCCTGTCACTGTTCTGTGACTATCCTGTAATAAACTGAAGGGTATATACCCTTAACCAATTATGTAACCCCACTTATGTGTTATCCATCTATT
>NW_006921684.1:2753417-2763517 GCF_000298275.1 Orycteropus afer afer
CACATAATGATTTCCAATCTTTGGTATGTTGTTGTTGTTGAAAAATTCCTATTTCTTCATATATATATGTTGTTGTTGTTATGTGCCATCAAGTCGGCCCCGACTCATAGCGACCCCTCCTTGGGTTTCCGAGGCAGTATCACTAGGGAAGTAGGATTGCCCAACCTTCCTTCGGAGGAGTGGCTGGTGGGTTTGAACCGCCAGCCATCTGGTTAGCAGGAAAGTGTCTTAGCCACTATGCTACCAGAGCTCCCCAATAAAAGTCAGCGTTCAGACATTCTACTTATAATGTTGAAGAGGAAAATTAATAACAAATTATTTTGATTTTAAGGTTTTCTTATCCACAAAACCAAATATTAACCACAGAAAGCCTGATCTAAACTGCAAAAGCCGGCCAGAAACTGCTCTTCAGAAATGTAAATTTCTTATCTTGCTAGAAAAGGATAGTCAACAAACCATTACCTCCTGATTTACTGGAAGAAATTCCAGGCTCTCCTATTTTAAATCTCAATAAATCTCATGGCTGCATGTGGATGGAGGGACAAATTATTAGCAGCTAGGCCAGAAGTAAGCTGATAACAGTTGAACTCAGTCAAGAGGAGAAGAAAGGGTTCAATCAATCAAATTAAGATTAGCCAATGGTTGAGCTTCTGCTTTTCTCCCTCCTCTTCTTTTTATAAGCCTCTAGTAACCAGGGAGCTTTGGTAGTGTAGTGGCTAAAGCACTTGACTGCTAACCAGAAGGCTGTCGGTTCAAACCCACCAGCCATTCCTCCCAAGGAAGATGAGGCAATCTACTATCCATAGTGATACTGTCTTGGAAACCCAAGGAGGGGTTGCTGTGACTCGATGGCACATAACAACAACAACTTAGTAACCAACTAACCTGGAGCCATTTTCTTTTTTTTTTTTTTTTCCTGGAATAAAAATGGTCTATTTTTAACAATAATGACAATATAAACTACCATTCAAACTCACTACTATCTATTATATTACCAGAATGAATGAAAATAAATTATCAATAATGTAAAAGCTTCTTATTTATCTCACATGGCTACATGCTTTCAGTTTCTAGTGAGATTTCCCAAGATATTTATGGTGAAATCTACCCAGAGCATTGATTTCAATGGAAAAATCTCATACTTTGTGAGAATGCAAGAAATTTCTCTAGGGGAATGGGGAGAAATATAATAAAAGATATTGGGTATCCTAGCAGTACATGAATACTAAGCATATGCAATATGCCTAAGATAATTTATAACGATGTAACATTTAACACTGTAATTAATGTGCCTTACAAAATACCTCCCATCTCTTTCAAACAAACTCCATCAAACTGGAGTTGTGAGAGCAGTTAACTCGCTGAAATAACATAATCATTCATCAAAGTCCATTTCATTTCAACATGAATTTGAGACAAGGTAGCCTCTGACGGATGTTCAGGCAACCAACAAACATAAGAAGAAATGTTCATGATCATTAGCCATTCGAGAGATGCAAATCAAACATCAGTGAGATACCATCATGTCCCAGTACTAGTAGCAAAGTTCAACAAGATAGAAAATAACAAATGCTGGCGAGGATGTGGAGAGATTGGGACTCACATATACTGCTGGTGGGACTGTAAAATGGTACAGCCACTATGGAAAGCAGTATGGCGATTCCTTAAAAAGTTGGAAGGAGAAATACCATTTGACCCAGCCATTCCATTACTAGGTATATATCCTAAAGAAGTGAGAGCCAGGACAATAACAGACATATACACACCCATGTTCGTTGCAGCACTTTTTACAATAGCCAAAAGGTGGAAACAACCTAGGTGTCCATCAACTGAAGAATGGATAACCAAACTATGGTACATACACACAATGGAATACGATGCAATACTAAAGAATAATGTGGAATCTGCAAAACACCACATAACATGGATGAACTTGGAGGACATTATGCTGAGTGAAATAAGTCAATCACAAAAGGACAAATATTGCATTAATCCATTATTGTAAAAGTCAAGGAAAGGTTTATATATGGAAGGAAATTTTCTTTGTTGGTTACCAGGGGTGGGAGGAAAGGGGAGGGAACAGTTAGATAGGTAAAACAAGTATTGATTTGGGTGAAGAGAAGGGCAATGTACCAAATGTGAGTGAACAACATGGTGGCATTAAGGAAGAGGAAGGCATAGAGATGTACATGGGAGGTGCAGACAACAAAAATGAACCCTTTTGCTAATAAGTACTGCATTGTCAGTGAAGGCAAACATGTCTATACGGGTAGATAGATGGGTGAACTATTAGGTATGACTGTGCAGGGGGGATTGTGCTCAAGACCATGTATAGGATTGGCAGACAATGTTTCTACAAGTGTATTTGTATGTTCTGTAAGAATTCCCAGGTGTTTAGTAGAGCTGACAAGGGACAAGGTGGTAGTCACTTCTTGGGCAAAGTGCAGGACCATAGTCACAGGGGACATCAAGCTCATTTGGCATAACACACTACACAAAACATTGCTCTATCTCCTACTTTGGCAAGTAGTGACTGCAATCTTAAAAGCTTACAAGCAGCCATCTAGATGCAACGATGGGTCTATCCTCATCCAGAGCAAAGAAGAATGAAGAAAACCAAAGATTCATGGAAACAATTAGTCCAAGTGACTAATACACCATGCAATCCTCAGCCTATACAACTATGAGACCAGAAGAACTAGATGGTGCCTGGCTACCACTGTCAAACACTCAGAGGGGGATCTATTTAGGAGATCCTGGTCAGAGTGGGAGAACAGTGTGGAACAAAACTCAAAATCATTTGAAAAAGAAAAAAAAGGGGGGGACCAGGTTTGCTGGTCTGATAAAGCCTGGTGGAACCGCTGAGACTAGGTCCCTAGCTGCCCTTCAGGTCTGGAATTGAACCCACTCCTGTGGCTTCCAGCCAAACAAAAGACAAGCATATGAGGTGAACATTTACAGTAGGTATATACACTCTTTGGAGAGAACAATCATGGGAGAATAGAAGGGCTGTGTATGCACAGGGACATAGCTCAGGGGGCAGTAGTGCATGGAGGGAAGCATACAGGGAAGAGGTAACCATAGGGAAGAAGTGGGAGGGGAGCTGTTGCATTGGGGTAAATTATAGTCAATGTCATGAGACAAAGTGTATGTGAACTGCTTTATGGAAAGTGAATTTGCTATGTTTCAAAATGTTCACATGCTTGACAAGTTACCAAATGCTGATAAACCTCCAGAATTGTCCTTCAAGTTCTTCACCAGGTGGGTGCAGGGTATGCACAGTAAAATTCAACTTGACCCACAAAGTGACTTTCCACCAGATACAGTCAAGAACAGGAATCCCTTGCCGACACTCAAATCAGCGTTCTGAAACATCATGCAGGCAACATCCTACAGTAAGTCATCACAATAACCCAGAAGCTTTTGCAATGCATTCCATAGGTTCTGTCTTTGTTCCAACAGCCTCTGTGGTGGAATCCATGTTGGCTATTTTCTACATGCCCACCTGATTTTTCCTGGAAACCCCTGCCCATTTTATGAATAAAGATGGTGCCTTATTCCTGCCTAAAAAACCTTTATAAACTCTGTTGTTGTTGTTGTTGTTATGTGCTGTCGAGTCAGCCTGACTCATAGCAACCCCTTCTTGGGTTTCCGAGGCAGTATCACTACGGAAGTAGATTTTCCAACCTTCCTTCCAGGGAGTGGCTGGTGGGTTTAAACAGTCAGCCTTCTGGTTAGCAGTCAAGTGCCTTAGGCACTATGCTACCAGAGCTCCTTTTGTAAACTCTAAGAAGTCCTTTGTTCAGGGGGGAGACTGGAGGCTAGTATAAGTGGAAGCCCCTCTTTGTCTCTCCCTCAAGAGCCCTCTCCATTCCCTTTAATAAACTTTGGTTCATGTGGACATTTTGCCTCTCCTGTTCAATTCTTTGTCATCAGAAGGCAAGGACCCCCTGCCCCAGTAACAAAATCTCCAGTATTATCACTGTCCTTCATCTTTCTAGGAAATAACAGCAATGTTTGTATATAGTTATAAACACCATTTAAGCGCCTAAAGCATTTCACACATAACAACAACAACAACAAAGCATTTGACAGCTAACCAGAAGGCTGGCAGTTCAAACCCACCAGCCACTCCTCGGAAGGAAAACTGAGCAATCACTTCTGTAGAGCTACTCCTTCGGAAACCCAAGGAGGGGTTGCTATGAATCCAATCGACTTGATGGTAGTGAGTATCCACAAAGAGCCAAACAAAGGCTTAAAGATAGTATTGTTTAACACATCTAGAGATTTCATTTCAAGTAAGTTTGCAATTAAGTTACAAAATTCACCTTTTACATCATATATGATGCTTTTAGTTTTTGACTTTCCAATTTAATTATTTTCAAATTCTTCATAATATTTGCATTTTAATTCCATTTCAATTTTATTCTTTTTAATGTTCAACACTGAGGCTACTTCAGCTTAAATATTGAAGGTGGTCTCATCATTCTAGATTAAACTGCTGCCAAAATATCTCACCAAGAAATTAGAAATTTACCTTTAAATGCACATATTTCATTTTATTAAGTTGTTGTCGTTGTTAGGTGCCATCAAGTTGGCTTTAACACACAGTGACATCCTTTACAACAGAATGAAACACTGTTCAGGGTGTTTCCTGTGCTTGAGCCCACTGTTGTCGCCACTGTGTCGGCCCATCTTGTCAAGGGCCTTCCTCATTTTTGCTGACTATATACTTTCCCAAGCATGATGTCTTTCCCCGGGGACAGGTCCCTTCTGATAACATGTCCAAAGTACGAGAAGCATAGTCTTGCCATCCTCAGTTCTAAGGAGCATTCAATGTTGCACTCCCTCCGAGACAGATTTGTTTATTCTGCTAACAGTCCACGATACATTCAATATTCTTTGTCAATATCATAATTCAAATGCATCAATTCTTCTATGGTCTTTATTTATTGTAAAACTTCACATGAAATTACATTGTTACTGAATGACTATTCTGGCACTTCTGTGTGGCATGGAGTATATTTTGACTCAAAGTGACTGACCTATGTGACAGAGTAAACTTCCTCATAGGGTTTTCTAGGCAGTAATCTTTACAGAAGCAGATTGTCAGGTCTTTCTCCTATGAAGCCACTGGGTGGGTTCCAACGCCAACCTTCCCATTAGCTGCCAAGCACTTAACTGTTGTACCACCAATATAAGATACTAGGCATATATGACTTCAAAATGTAGTGAGGAAGGGCAATACACAATTAATATATGACATGAAAAGTGCTACAGTAGTGATATATACACAGACTCACAGAAACACTGGGAGAAGGTGCCCTCACCACAGTCCCCATCCTTTTACTTCCACTTGGGGAAGAAAAGAAACTACTTCCAGAGAATTGAATCTTAAGGGTTGAATAACAGCTAACTAAGCAGGAAAGAAAAGAAGAAAGGAAAGGACATTCACAGTAAAGAAAAAACCAAAGGTCCAGAAGTTGGAATGGCACAGAGTTTTCAGAGATCGTCAATTCTGTCAATTAGTTACAGCACAGAAGGCATTGGAAAGGTGACATGGAAATTAGTTACCTCAAAATGAGTTTACACTATACTACAGGCAAGCGCTGGTCATGTAAATTTTCTAATTATGTGCTCTTTGAAAACAATTTCAGTGGAAATATGTGCCTTTGTTCACTCACTCACTTAATCCAAACTATTTATCGAGCACCATATTTTGCTAGACCAGGGACAGGCAAATTACAACACACAGGCCGAGTCCCATCACCTATTTTTGTATGGCCAGCAAAGTAAGAATAATTTTCACAGTTTTAAATGGTTGAAAAAAGTTAAGAGACAAAGTTTCATGACACAGGAAAATTATATGAAATTCACATTCCAGTGTCATAAAGTTTTATTGGAACAGAGTTATTCTCATTCTTTTATACATTGTTTATGGCTGTTTTTGCACAGTAGCAGAGTAGTTCCAATAGAGACTTTATGGCCCACAAAGCCTAAAATATTTACTATATGGCCCTTAGCAGAAAAAATTTGCTGACCCCTGTGCTTAGACAATAGAGAAACAAAGCAAGGTCTAATGGTTGAGATGAAATTGAAAAAAGCAGAGCTATACAACTCAGTATGATAAGCACTGAAGCACAAATAATGTTAGAATATTATAGGAACACACAGCTGGGTCACATAGCCCAAATGCAGAAAGAGAGTGAGTAAGGAAAGCCTTCTGAAATTGAATTATGTGAAATTTAGAGACCAAATGATGAAGAGCCTTAAGAGTCATGCTAAAGACTCCAAATTTCATTTTTAAGAAAATACAAGTCTTTGTAGCGTTTTCAAAAGGCCTATGGCATGATCAGTTTTGTGTTTAAAACAGTCAGCCAGGCAGCAATGTGTCTATTCATAGTTAATGCCTTTTTCTTGAACAGTAAACACAATACTGAATTGTAATGATTATAATTTTTTACTCTAGAAAGAACTAATAAAGATTCTTATGAGGCAACCATCATTTTTATTCATTTCTCTCAATAAAATAACAATAATAATAAAACCAAAACACCAAAGTAGTTGCTGTGCAGTTGATTCTGATCCATGGTGAGCACATGTGTATACAGAACAGAGCTCCATTGGGGTTTCAATGGCTGTGATCTTCTGCAAGGAGATCACCAGGTCTTCCTTCCTAGGCACCACTGGGTAGAAGTAAACCATCAACCACTCATTTAATAGCTGAATGCTTAAACATTTGCACAAACAAACAACAAAAAAACCAAACCCACTGCCATCAAAAATAAAAAAGGAGATGGAAAAGAAAAAGAGAAGGGCAGGGTAAGAGAGGGAGGAAGAAATGGAGAGAGAAAGGAGAAGAGGAAAGGGAGAGAGGATATGAGCACTGGTGATGAGAATGAAGGCAAGAAAAACAGAAATCAATGCTTCCTACACAGTCAAGTGCTGATATACTGAGCATATTTCACAACAGCTAAAGTGACGAAATTTTTATGCTACCAGCAGTAACTAGGTCAGGAGTAAGGAGAAAATGTCAGGAAGAAAAGGGCTGGAGTAGTGGAGGATGAACAGCTGTGGTGGCAACCATGGGTGGCCCTCCATGGAATGACATGTGTCATTTACCTTTATTTACACTATAAAAGCCACAGAAAACGTTTCCTACCTCTAAATATTTTGGAGTAATAAATAAATTTGAATTTCAATTCAGATCTAAATTTAGTACTTAAACGTACATCTAGGCTATAAGATAATGTGTATTTAATGAGTTTAATCTTTTTTTTTTGGAAAATTAGATAAAATCAGATGATAAATAAGGAAGTTACAATTTCCGAGAGCACTAGCCAAACAACACAGCAGTTGCAAATCAAGACTTAAGAACCATGTGTTCGAAACTATAATTTTTTACCTGAAAAGGTGCTGAAGTGCATCTAGAATCTCCTTTAAATTTCCTACAGCAACAACATACCTTTGAGAGTCACTAGGAAACAACAGAGAGGAAATGGCAGCATTTTGTACTTCTATACTTTTTCAATTCATCTGAGATGGATAGCTTTACTACTACATCTACTCCTTACAATCTGAACTTGACCTACTGCCAAGTAGAAGGGAAAAAAAAATGAGAGCGAGAGAGAGAGAGAAAAACGGTGGATAGGGAAGATTACAGGTCTCTCCCAAAGACTTCCCACCCACATTTATCTCTCACTCGTTTTTTTCCTTCACTGTAGTGTTACCATCTTTATCACCAGAGGCTAGATAACTTCAGTTACCTTATTAGAAGGCTTGCAGAAGAGTTAAATAGACATTTGTGAAGATTGTGAAAATTCCAAAGTGTTGATTAGCTCTAATGTGTCTTTTTGTGTCTGATTAAATTAAACATTTTCCAATATCAGAATCAGCTGTCTGACCTCTATTGCTTGTATAGAGCCTTTGTTCCCATTCATATTGCATGTTTCTCATGTGGAGCCATTTTCTGCATCATGCAGATGCCTCCTTCCCCCTCTGTCTCCTATAATTTGATATAATCATCCTTGGCAATACTAGGATAGTCAGTAAACAATTCCGTGATCTCAGCATTCATTCCCCTTAGATTTCTACACATCTCCAGAATACATTACTTGAAATACAGCCACCAAATCCATGGCATAAGAAACCTGACTTATTACCATGTTTTTACACAAATAATGTATGTTTTACACATTTTTGGATATCATGCAGCCCCACATATTGTTTTCATAAGCACACTATAATTTTTTTTTTACATGGTGATGACTTCTATTTCAATTTTTTTTCTGACCGACAGATTTCATGTTAAGTTTTCATCGTGGTGCCTGTTGATGCACAGGTTTGGTTCCCAGGAGAAGCCTCTCACCAGCTTATCTTTGAGTGTCTAAAGCAGCTCCTCTCCCACTAGCATTCCTTCCCTGCTCTGCAAATGACTCTCTCCAATGCAAAAAGAAATCACTTTTTCTACCCCAAAAACAGCACTTGACAGGGTAGCTGGCCCTAGCCCAAGAGGTGTATGGTCTGCACATCCCAGGCTGGAGAAGCTACTCAGGAGGTGAGGCCAGTGCACCACAGCTGCACACATTCTGCCCCACCATCCAGCTGGCCAGCCACTGTGCTCAGGCTGTTAGAATTTCCTGTCTGTGTGGATGCCAAGAGGGCAAGTATGAGAACCATAAGCACAGAGGAGTCATGTATCCCTCGCTTAGATAAAACTGGTCCAACTGGTGGCCTGGGGGCCCTGCAGGGCTGGGGCAGTGTTTACCAATACCTACACTGTAATGCCACCTAGATTCATGTTGGCCAGCACCACACGATACCATGTGTGCAGGCAACAGCTTTCACCAACCACAGGATCATCCTGTGCTCCAGCTATTGGCAGCCCCATACACAGCCCTCCACCTGACCCTCCACCCATGACACACCTGGGTGCAGAATGGCTACAAGGAACGCCACTACTCTCAGGCCTGGCTACAGACTGCCCCAGAGCAAACATAAAATTTCAATCATTTATTTTTTGATTATCAGGTGTGAAAGGGCAAGGAGGAGGCATCTTCCGACCTCCTCTAACTACACAAGAGGAAGACAGAATCATCACCAGCAGCCCAATGCCTGTTCCTATGAGGCCAGACATTCTGCCACCCTCCAGCCCTCTTACTAACCTTGATACCAACCGTCCCTCCCACGGCACCCACCACCTCTCCGCTGGGTTCGATAATTTGCTGCAGAGGCCACACAGAACTCACAGATTATAGAGTTTATTAGGGAAGCAACAGGCTACAATTCAAGTTCAGGAACACCTTCAGTCTCTCTCAGCTGGCTGTCTCACTCAGCAGCCAGCAGTCACAGAAACTCCTTCCACCTCTAAAACCAAAAACCAAATGCACTGCCCTCAAGTCGGATCTGACTCATAGCAACCCCTCCTTGGGTTTCCAAGGCACTATCACTACAGGAGTAGATTGCCCAACCTTCCTTCCAAGGAGTGGCTAGTGGGTTAGCAGTCTTCTGGTTAGCAGTCAAGTGCCTTAGGCACTACACCACCAGAGCTCCCTTCCACCTCTAGGAGGGCTCCTTTTGAGCCTGACAGAATGGCCAAAACCAACCAATTCCAACATCAAAGTTCTACACACCTGAGAGAGAGCAAACTTCCCAGAAGATTGTTTCATGCCACACCAACAGAAATACACCAGGTGAATAAATTTAACAATCATGTACTCGGTGGCTCACAGCAAAGTGGGAGTTTCCTAGACTATGTCTAGAAAAACCATACCATGTAATTTATAACTGGTACCAGGGTACTATCAAACTCAATCTGTGACGTCTTGACTATGGTTTATACTTTTATTATACAAATATGATCAAAAGTAACACTTTAAGACTATTAAATGAGGGTGACTGAGGCCAAAATTCACTTGGTGTATATGCATGAGGGTACTATGCCAGAACTTTTTTTACATAATTTTGTCATCTCTGCCCATTATGTATTTGTGCGGATTATTTACAGGTTTTTTGCAAAATAAATAAATAAATTATATATATATATAGGAGCTCTGGTAGCATAATGGCTAAGTCACTTGCCTGCTAACCAGAAGGCTGAC
>NW_006921684.1:2763641-2765246 GCF_000298275.1 Orycteropus afer afer
ATATGGGCATGCCATTTGCAAAATATATGGTATGTGAATAGACAATGAATGATCATAAAGAGTTAGAAGAATAGTTATGTAAATAGAGCTAGATCTCACAATTGATAACTTCTCCTAAGATGATTTTGTGATAGCGTCAACCTGCCTATTGATTGATTAGAGCACACCCTCTGCAGATTGTTTTTACTTTGCCGCTAGATGAAATTAATGTCCCGTGGGAAAACCATTCTGATTTCTACGTAAGAACAAACTAATATTTGACAACCTTTCAGTATAACATAGATAGAAAGAATGTTGTTGTGGACTGTTTTTATTTATAAGAAACAATTTCTACATAAAATTTTATCATCCATATTCAAGCAGAGCAGGTAAAATTTAGTCAGCACATTTTATTGCTATTGAAATAAATTCAAAATCAGTTTTAATTCCTTGGTGTCACATTTAGTAGAGAATAATAAGCATTGCATTTTAAAGGCATCTGATAATGAAAAATGTGCTTTGGTGAGAAACATTATAATTTAATTCAAATTTCATTTTCTAGTTCTGATTTTTACAAATTGGTTGTTCCATCTTAATTACAATGCAAACCAGAGTTTTTACCTAAAGAACATGTCCATTCAAAAAAATATGACCTACTATGTGTACAGAAGAGAATGTGGAATGAGGGATATTATTGCTGATGTCAGATGGATCTTAGTTGAAAGCAAAGAATACCAGAAAGATGTTTATTTATGTTTTATTGACTGTGCAAATGTATTTTATTGTGTGGATCATAAGAAATTGTGGATAACATTGAGAAGAATGGAAATTCCAGAACACTTGATTATACTCATAAGGAACCTGTACATAAATCAAGAGGCTGTCGTTCGAACAGAACAAGGGGATATTTCATGGTTCAAAATCAAAAAGGGAGTGTGTCAAGGTTATATCCTCACCACACTTACTCAACTTGTATGCTGAGCAAATAATCCGAGAAGCTGGATTATATGAAGAAGAACGTAGCACCAGGATTAGAGGAAGACTCATTAACAACACTTGATACTCAGATGACACAACTTTGCTTGGTGAAAGTGAGGATGACTTGAAGCACTTACTGATGAAAATTAAAGACTACACAGTCTGCAGTATGGATTACATCTCAATATAAAGAAAAAAAAAAAATCCTCACAACTGGTCCAATAAATAGCTTCAAAGTGAATGGAGAAAAGATTGAGGTTGTCAGGGATTTCATATTACTTGGTTTCACAATTAACACCAATGGAAACAGCAGTAAAGACATCAGACAACATATTGCATTGGACAAATCTTCTGCAAAAGACCTCTGTCAAGTGATGAAGAGCAAAGATGTTTCCTTGAAGACTAAATGCGCCTAACCCAAGCCATGGTATTTTCAATCGCCCCTTATGCATGTGAGAGCCAGACAATGAATAAGGAAGACAGAAGAAGAGTTGATGCTTTTGAATTGTGGTGTGGAGAAGAATACTAAGAGTACCATTGTCTGCTAAAAGGATTAACATATCTATCCTGAAAGAAGTGCAGCCAGAATGCTCCTTGGAAGCGAGAATGGCCAGACTTCATCTCACCTACTTTGGTCATATTGTCAGA
>NW_006921684.1:2765346-2813940 GCF_000298275.1 Orycteropus afer afer
AAGAAGTGCAGCCAGAATGCTCCTTGGAAGCGAGAATGGCCAGACTTCATCTCACCTACTTTGGTCATATTGTCAGAAGTAACCAATCCCTGGAGAAGGATATCATGCTTGGTAAAATGGAGGGTCAATGAAGAAGGGGAAGGCCCTCAACGAGATGGATTGACACAGTGGCTGCAATGATGGGCTCAGGGATAGCAAGGACCATGAGGTTGACACAAGACCAGGCATTGTTTCATTCTGCTGTGCATAAGGTTGTTATGAGTCAGAGACACTAGAAGGCACCTAACAACAACAGTGTATATTGCAGAGAAGCTCAAGATACATATGTAGCTTTCTTAAGACTCTAACTGGTAATACACATTAACATGCTGAACACTCCTGCTCCATTTTTCATACCATATATATTTCAGTATATGATGGAACTCAATCAATGAAGATTAATAAGTATATACCATGAGGTTAAAAAAAATAAAAATATAATAAGTGAAAGAGAACTTCATATAGCCCTTTATAGATGAATATACACACTAATGATGAAAAGGATTAATTAAATTAGTTTATTACCATTCTCTAAACCTTTGATAAATCACTTGTGAAATGGGAGAGTTGCTAGAGCATTGCAGTTGTGTGATTTCTGTTGCTCACTTGTTTCAGAAAATGTTTAACTAACTGGATATATGTAAGTAGTAAAAGAAAACATACTAAGATGTGAGACAGGAACATGTAAACACCTTGGAGGTTAACCTTTGAACCCCTCTGCCAGACCTCCTCACAGGATGTATTGAGATAAAACCATGGTGTATTTGCTTCCTTCTTGCTAATGTGGATTTCTAGTCTCTTTACAAAGCCTAGAAACATCTTTGTCACTGGAACAGGTTGATCAGCTTATTGATCTGATTTTCTCTCTCCAGCTCCAATTCAACTTGACCTTTCATGTTGCCCATTTCTTGTTTTGTATCATAAACAGCTCTGATTTTCGTATTAGTTTGCAGACGGTTATCATTGTGTTCAACTTTGTTTTGCTTCCCTGAGCCTGGAGATGGTCTACATTTTGAATTTTCTGAATAAAGCTATCATTTGGCTTATTCTCTGTATCTTCTATTTTTATCAAAGGTTTCCATTTCAAATGTACCTTTCAAAAGGTACCTTTCAAAATCATGATAAATCTTTTGGGGATTTTTAAGCTTAAACAAAACATCTTCAACAAAGGAAAACACTTAAAATTATAAATTTACATTTAAACGATTGACCATGCTGGCATCACTTATGTGGCAATATCAAACAGTATGAGATAAATCAGTACACAGTTTGAAATTATAGTTCTAACTTATCTTAGCTGAAAGTACTTACATTTTTCCCAGGGATTCTCTTCCTTTTGAATAATGGCTCTCCCATGGTTCACAGAATGACATATATAAAAGCACTATTTCTACAATAATTATTCCTAATTTTCAAATTTAGCTGAACAACATCTGCCACATATTTATAAGCATAAAATTAGGTGAAATCATTGAACTGAAAGTTGACTAATTTAAAATATGTAAATGAAAATTTCCTAGGCTAGATGAAGGACTCACATGTAGGTTACTATTTCAAATTGCATTTGTGTGATTGTATGATTAAGAATTAACATGCAACATACTAGCTCCTTGGCATGGCCCAAGAAACAGAACAGGAACTAAGAGGTTAATGTTTTACTCCAAACCAATTAATATACTAGAGTGTTGATGGGGCAACAGAGTAAAGGGTGAGAAAAGCTACTAGCAAAAATGAAATTATCCTCAAAAAACGTTATATAAATTTAAAATTTCTAAGAAAGTGAAACTCATTGCAACAAAGTAAGAAAACATTCTTAGTTTCTGTCTGTGCTACTATTATGATTGATGATCTTTATATTTGGGCAGCAGTTTTCGTATACAAATCCAAAAACAGTCTAATGACTTTCTTGCACAGAACACCAATGTTATACTATTTTTCCTACTATTAAAATTTTAACCCTTAGGAGAAGAAAAAAAAAGCCTATATATCGATGGCCACCATTGGTCTTTCAGTTTATCTTACTGTGGTGGCTTTTGTGTTGCTGAATGCTGAAAGCTATTCCAGTGATATTTCAAATGTCAGCAGGGTCACCCATGGTCAACAGGTTTCAGTGGAACTTCCAGACTAAGACAGACTGGGAAGAAAGTCATGGCAAGGTCCACTTCTGAAAAAATGGGTCACTGAAAACCTTATGAATAGCAGTAAAACATTGTCTGATACAGCATCAGAAGGTTGGAAGGCACTCAAAATACAACTAGGGCAGAACTGCCTCTTCAAAGCAGAGGCAACCTTAATGATGTGGATGGAGTAAAGCTTTCTGAACCTTCATTTGCTAATGTGGCATGATTCACAATGAAAATAAATAAGTGCAAACATTTATTAATAATTGGAATGTGAAATGTATGAAGTGTGTATCAAGGAAAATTGGAAATTGTAAAAAATGAAATAGAATGCATAAAGATCACTATCCTAGGCATCAGTGAGCTGAAATGTACTGGTATTGGCCATTTTGACCAGATGGTCTACTATGCGAGGAATGTCAAATTGAAAAATAGCAGTACATTCGTCAAAAGGAGTATTTAGATCTATCTTGAAATATCTTGAAGTACAATGCTAAGAGTGAGAGGATAATAGCCATACACCTACAAGGAAGACCGGTTAATACGATTATTATTTACATTTATTTATCAACCACTGGAGCCAAAGATAAAGAAATTAAAGATTTTTATCAACTTCTGCAGTCTGAAATAGAATAAACATGCAATTGAGATGCATTGATACTTACTGGTGATTCAAATGCAAAAATTAGAAACACAGAAAAATATATTTTTGGCAGTCAGAAAATATAGCCCTGGTGAGAGAAGTGACACAGGAGATCTCATGATAGAATTTTGCAAGATGAATAACTTATTCATTGCAAATACCTTTTTCCACAACATAAATGGTGACTATACATGTGGATCTTCCAGATGGAATACACAGGAATCAAACTGCCTATTATCTGTGGAAAAAAACAGTGGAGAAGCTCACTATCATCAGTCAGAACAAATCCAGGGGCCGTCTGTGCAACACACCATCAATTACTCATATGCAAGTTTAAACTGAAGCTAAAGAAAATTAAAACAAATTCACTAGAACCAAAAATACAATCTTGAGTATATCCCACCTGAATTTAGAGGCCATCTAAAGAGTAGATTTGATCTACTGAATACCAATAACCAAAGATGAGACAAGCTATGGAATGACATCAAGGATATCATACATGAAGAAAGCAAAGGCTCATTAAAAAGACAGGAAAGGAAGAAAAGGCCATACTGCATGTTAGAAGAAATTCTGAAGCTTACTCTTGAATGAAGAGTAACTAAAGTGAATAGAAGAAAATGGTGAAATAAAAGAGCTGAACAGAAGGTTTCAAATGGCAGCTTGAGAAAACAAAATGTTATAATGAAATGTGCAAAGACCTGGAGTTAGAAAATCAAAAGGGAAGAATATGCTCAGCATTTCTCATGCTGAAAGAACTGAAGGAAAAATTCAAGTCTCGAGTTTTAATATTAGAGGATTCTACAGCCAAAGTACTGGACAATGCGGGAAGCATCAAAGACAATGGAAGGAATACACAGAGCCACTGTACCAAACTGTACCAACTGCGAAGGAACTGTTTCAAGTGCTGAGGAGCAAGGATATCTCCTTGAGGACTAAGGTGCGCCTGACACAAGCCATGATATTTCCAATCTGGTATCATGTGAGAGCTGGACAATGAATAAGGAAGACCAAAGAAGAGTTGATGCTTTTGAGTTGTGGTGCTGGCAGAGAATGCTGAAAGTACCATGGACTGCTAAAAGAACTAACAGATCTGTCCTGGAGGAAGTGCAGCCAGAATGCTCCTTGGAAGAAAGAATGGCCAGACTTCGTCTCACCTATTTTGGTCATGTTGTCAGAAGGAACCATTCCCTGGAGAAGGATGTCATTCATGCTTGGTAGGGTGGAGGGTCGATGAAAGAGGGGGAGGCCTTCAACGAGATGGATTGATACGGTGGCTGCAATGATGAGCTCAAGTATAGCAGGGATTGTGGGGCTGGCGCGGGATCGGGCAGTGTTTCGTTCTGCTGTGCATGGGGTCACTATGAGTCGGAAACGACTCGACGGCACTTAACAACAACAACAACAACAACACTGTACCAAACAGAACTGATCCATGTTCAATCATTTCAAGAGATAGCATATGATCAAGAACCAACAGTATTGAAGAAAGAAGTCCAAGCTTCACTGAAGGATTAGTGAAAAACAAGGCTCCAGGAATTCAAAGAATACCCACTGAGATGTTTCAGCAAATGGATGTAGCACTAGAGTTGCTCACTCATTTATGCCAAGACATTTGGAATACAGCTACCTGGCCCGACTGACTGGAAAAGATCCATATTTGTGCACATTCCGAAAAAAGGGTGATCCAACAAAATGTGGAAATTATCAAAGAACATCATTAACATTACACACAAGTAAAATTTCACTGAAAATAATGCAAAAATGTTGGCAGCAATATATTGACAGGGAACTGCCAGAACATTCAAGCCAGATTCAGAAGAGGACATGGAATCAGGGACATCATTGCTGATGACAAATGGATCTGGGCTGAAAGCAAAGAATACCAGAAAGAGGTTTATGTGTATTTGATTGACTACGCAAAGTCATCTTGACTGTGTAGATCGTATTAAATTATGGATAATGTTGAGAAGAATGGGAATTCCAGAACACTTCATTGTGCTCATGAGGAACCTGTACATACACCAGGAGGCAGTCATTCAGACAGCACAAGGGGATATTGTGTGATTTCAAGTCAGGTTTAAACTGTGTGGTTTAAAAAAGGTGTGTGTCAGGGTTGTATCCTTTCACCATACTTATTCAGTCTGTATGCTGAGCAAATAATCTGAGAAGCTGGATTTTATGAAGAACACAGCATCAGAATTGGAGGAAGATTCATTAACTGTGATACACAGATAACATAGTCTTAATTGCTGGAAGTGAGAAGACTTGAACCACAACCTGATGAAGATCAAAGTCTACAGCCTTCAGTATATATACACTTCAACATCAAGAAAATAAAAATCCTCAAAACTGGGCCAATAAGCAACATCACAATAAATAGAGAAAAAGATAGAACTTGTTAGGGATTTTATTTCAGTGGGATCCACAATCAATGTCCATGGCAGCAGCAGTCAAGAAATCAGATGATGTATTGTAATGAGCAATTCTGCTGCAAAAGACCTCTTTACAGTGTTATAGAGCAAAGATGTCACCTTGAAGATGTAAAGTCCTGTGTCTGACCAAAGCCATGGCATTTTCAATAACCTCATATGCACCTGAAAGCTGGACAATGAAAAAGGAGGACAACAGAAGAATTGATGCATTTGAATTACAGTGTTGGCAAAGAATACTGAGTATACCATGAACTGTCAGAACAAACAAATCTATCTTGGAGAAAATACAGCAGAAATGCTCCTTAGAAGCAAGAATGGCCAGATTCATCTCTTGTTATGTGGTCATGTTGTCACAAGGGACCAGTCCTTAGAGAAGGATATCATTCTTGGTTAAGGAAAGGGTCAGCATAAAAGGGAAAGACCTTCAATGAGATGGACTGTGTTCAAGCACAGTGATGATTTTGAGAATAGTGCAAGAGTGGGAAGCATTTCATTCTGTTGTACATAGGGTCACTGTTAGAACCAACTCAAAGATGCTAACAACGACATATATGGATGACACTTGCCATATGCTAGCCCCTATTCTAAATGTATTTTTTGTATTCCATTTCTTCTATGAAACAGACTATTTTCATTTTAAAGATGAAGGAATTGAATTACATAGGGATTAATTAATTTACCCAAGATGTCAAGCTAGAAAATGCCAAAGAAAAGAGTCAATGCAGGTAATTTGTAGATTCATGGACCTGATCTACATGCTTTCCAGTTTCTCCATCACACCATGACCTTAGAACCTTATATTCATGATACCCAACTGAGCCATTCTTTTTCTATGTTGAAGGACTTTGAGTTGAACACTCAGTCTAGTTTTTTACTTGCTAACATATCTACTACACAGATAGACTCTGGTTTCAGACTGATTGGGTTCAAATCCCATGAGGCCAATATATGGTTTGGGGAAGACAAAGCCCCCTGTGTTTTCATTGCAGGAGAGAATATTCCCAAAATATTTTCCCACTAACCTAATGCTACATCAAATTCTCCAGTGTATGTGCATAGGCAAATATACATACTTTTTTTCCCCTACTTTGAGCATTGTGATCTTTTAAGATCTATCTATGTTGTTGTTATGTGCCGTTGAGTCAGACCCAACTCATAACGACCTCTCCTTGGGTTTCCAAGACAGTATCACTATATGGAGTCAAATTAACAATAGCAACTCAAAAGAGAGATAGGAACTTGAGGAAGCAGTGAGTTTGTGTTAATGGGGGTCCTCACAGGGTGAGGACAGTTGCGCAATTTGAAGAATGTCATCAATGTCACTGAGTCATACATGTAGAAATGGTTGAATTGTATGTCTTGATATGTATATTCTCAATAGCAAAAATAAAGAAATTTTTAAAAGGATATGTAAATTAATGAAAAAAAGCATAGTCTTTGTATGAAAATCCTACTTTCCAACTGTATTTCAAAAACTACCAGATAAATCACTTGCCGTCCAGTGGGTTCCAACTCATGGCAACCCCATGTATTACAAAGTAGAACCAAGCTTCATAGGGTTTTCTTGGCTGCAAACTTATTTTTCATGGATTCAGTCAGCCTTCTACTATAGCAAGTTGGGCTGGGCCTGTGGACATAGTCTATCTAACAAGAGCTAGACCAGGGACAGAAAGACAGGTATTTCATTGGCTCCTTCACACTGGGCCCATGCCCTGATCTTCACTCTCTACACTTATCTCTCTGTCTACAGGAAAAGAAAGATAGTAGGTCTTGGCAAAGGAGCTCTCCTCCCTAAGACACCAAGCAGAGGCATCTGTGAAATGAGTCTTAGCCACCATTTACTAAATGCTTGCTACATGGCTAGTACTAGAGTGTCTGTGGGCAAACATATCAACACACATAAAAAAAAGAGTTATACGATGAATTACCAGAATCCATCTCAGCTTACAAGTAAATTTGCACAAACTGTGTAAACTCAGTTAACTTTCCTCTCAACTATTGCTCTAATCATACCAGACGGCTCTCAAAGCTCTTGACAGCCAGCAGTTGCAGAGTCAACTACAGGCTGACTGGCCACCTGTTGTGAGGTAAGAGCCAAAAACAAATGGGCGTAAAATCAACTTTGTTTATTAAGCAGGAAAAGGGACATCTGCCACAACAGCCAGTACAACCACCCCAAAGGACAAACTGAAGACCAAGCTACTTCCCAGTTTCCACTTGCTTCTGTCACTCACTCTTCCTTCACATCTAGTACAGGAGCATTTGCCATATATTATCTGTAGCGTGGTAACATGCTACCAAACATAATTATGTTTACTTTCAAAGTATATGCTACAATATGTGTTTCTAATGAATAATTAATATGCATTAGGTGAGTGTTTTAAATACAGAATAAGATCTTAAGTAGTAAGAATGGAATATGTTCTGTAAGTATTTAAATTTTTTAATTAAAAATTAGGTGACATTTTAACTTCCACTAATTGGTTTTAACTATCCTTTGACAGTTTGATTCTAGCTGCAATCAGAAAAGCTTTTTCAAACCATTCAGTTAGGATTTATAATCTGTAAATGAGAACATCAAGTGGCAGCAATGTTTCATTCATTGAAATCATAGGAAGAAAGAAAATCATTAATTCTGGAAGACCTAGTATGTGCCTGACATTCTGGTCCTGTTCATCTGTATTGTATCTTTTTAATATTAATATTATGCTTGTTGTTGTTGTTGTTGTTGTTGTTAGGTGCCATTGAGTCATCTGCAACTCGTAGAGACCCTATGCACAGCAGAATGAAACACTGCCTGGTCCTGTGCCAGCTCCTTGCTGTACCTGAGCCCATCATTGTAGCCATTGTGTCAATCCATCTTGTTGAGGGCCTTCCCCTCTTTTGTTGACCCTCCACTTTACCAAGCACGATATCCTTTTCCAGGGAATGGTCCCTTCTTACAACATGACCAAAGTAGGTGAGACAAAGTCTGGCCATTCTCACTTCCAAGGAGCATTCCAGCTGCACTTCTTCCAGGACAGATTTGTTAGTTCTCTTAGCAGTCCATGGTACTTTCAGCATTCTTTGCCAATACCAAGCTTATGCTTGTAAGGAAGGTCTTACCATAGCCCTTTTACAGAAAAGAAAATTGAATATCTGAGAGGTTAGAAACTCATCTAATGTCATACATTTAATAATTAACAGATCTCCTGCTTGCAAAGCTGTTGTGGTAGTTAATTTGACTGGGTCAAGTTGTGTGTCAACTTGACTGGGCCACAATTTTGAGTGGTTTGGCAGTTGTAATGTAGTTATTCCCTCTGATGAGGTTGGATATGGTGTAATCACTTCCATGGCAGAATCTGCTGTGAGCAGCTAATTAGTTGAAGGAGGGTTGCCTTCAGGATGTGGCTTTCTTCCAGTATATATGAAATAGGTCCTGCATCTAGCCTATTCATCATCTCTAGTTCCTGGACTTGAATCAGTGGCCTGCCACGTTGCCTGCCAATCTTAGGATTGTTGTCTTTGCAGCCTGAGAGTCAACAATCTGCCATTTTACCTGCCTATCTTGGATTTGTCAGCCTCAGCAGCCAACAGCTGCATGAGACAGGAAAAGCCTCCAGCTTGCACCACTGGGTCTAGAACAAGAGGCAGAGCTGAAGCCTAAAGTTGAGGTGCCTCCACCAAGAATCCAGAGAGAAAAATTCTTCTTCTAGAGCTGGAACACTGAACTTGGACTTCCAGCCTAGTCTTCCCCTACAGCTGGCACTCTGAATTTAGACTTCTAGCCTCCTAAACTGTAAGAGACTAAATTCTAGTTTTTAAAGGTATCCATCCATTTGTGACATTTCTGTTATAGCAGCACTAGAAAACTAAGACAGCTGCCAACCATTAGTAAACTACATACTATACAGTTTCTATGCCCCATGCCTGAGCAACTTAAATTTATATCAAAAGGTGGTTAAATATCAGGTACATGGCAGAACATCCTGTATTGATTGACTGTTCTATAAAAAAAAAAAAAAAATTCTAAAACATATAAATGTAAACTATAAAGGCAGGAAAGTACAATCACCTTATACTTCTGCATCATGACATTAGTAAGTATAAGCCATGGCCTTTCTGGAAAACCAACAAACCCGAGTGAGGAAAGTTGACTTAAGCCCACATGATCATGGCTACATACAAGAATCTCATAGTCACTCTCTCTCATACACACACACATACATATACACTCATGTATGCACATGCACACATACCTTGCAGGACTCTAGAGAAGTTTTTAGAGAAGTAGGATGGCTACAGCAGCATCACCATAACAGTGGCTAAAGTCATCATCAAAATCGTCATAATTGTATCATCATCTCAGAATCAACACAGGGCATTGATTTCACAGGTACATTTATCTCCTGGTGAGGTCTCCTCTAGCCCCTCAGGTAAATTAAGATTAATCAGGACATCTCTTCTGTGCAATAAGTCAGGTCTATTTTAACAATAAGAAAGCATACAACTTACTGGAAGACTTCAAAATGTGCATTCTCACTACCCCTTCACTTTCATCATTCCATTGCTGAAGAGAAGTTAAGATAGAGTCAAAGACACACTGGAATCCTTGAGGACTCAATGATGCTGGTCAAAGTAGGATGCCTGAAAATGAGATTAAAGGGAGGCTGCACTTATTGATAACAGCAATGTGAACAAGGGACTGGTTGACTGAGCCTGGAAGACAAGATCATTGGAGAAGAGTCCTAGGAGTTGAGAATCAAGAGTATTGGAAAGATCACCAATGTATACATTGAAATGGCCACGAATGAAGATAGGGTGGTATGGGAGAGAATGAGAGTGAGCCACAAGAGGATATTTCTGAGAAATGAGGAGAAATGGCTCAAGGGTTAGTAGGCTGAGAAAAAGATTAATAATAGTTTTAGGGGAGTTTGGAGGAGGGGGGGAACGTGGCCTGAAAACAATGATGCACAATGAGAAACAAGGAACCATCTGTCCCACCCCAAGGCCCAGTGGCATGGAGACTGCAAGAGAATAAACAGCCATCACTTGCAAGGCCTGTGATGAAAGCAGAGACTGCAGGGAAAGTCAGGTTCAGAAGAGCAAGAAAGTAAGATGAAGTAAGATAAATTTCTCTTTCTCTCTCTCTATATATAGGCTTTACTGGTTTTGTCTTTAGAGAACCCAGTGTAACACATTTGGTACCGGAAGGTTCTAGAGAAACAAAATCACAAGGATGGGCTTCCTAAATTGGTTCCCCAATTTGATTAATTATAAAGGCACTGGTGAGCCTGGCTCCCTTAGTAAAGAGGGCCCTGCTAATCCGTGGCATGAGGGGGCAATATTAATATGCAAAATAGCACCACCAATAGATCAAGTACTTTTGAGAAGTGAGGCTCTGGGTGATCGCATATATGATACTTTTCTGCAATTTTATCAGCATGAGGAGTACAAGGAACCTTATACTTCCTTGGTTGGTTGGTTGGTCCTACTTAACACTAGACAAAGTGTTGAAAGAGCAAGATGAGCTCAGGGTTGCTGAGTCACAGCTTAAGTGCCACATAAAAGACCTCAGTGTTTCCAGTTGTGCTCTGAAAGAAAGCCTTATTTCTTCTAGTAACAGAGCTGATATTGCCAAAAACCAAACCCAGACTCTTATTGTAAGGGTGGCTGAATTACAATGCCAATTAAATTGCCAATTCAAAATGGTGTCTGAAGTTAAAGTGAGGGCATTGATTGGGAAAAAAATGGGATCCTGAAACCTAGAATGGGGATATATGGACAGATAGTCAGGAAGATCAGGATATGGAGCATGTAAATTCTGTTGAATTCCTCCCATCTGAAAGGATTACTGTAAAACCATTATCCCTGCCACATCAGTTTGATGGGATTAACCCAACTGTTCCTGCTGGGTCATTGCCTGAGGCAGAGGCCATGGAAGACATTGCTGAATGTTCTCAAAAACTGCCCCAACCACTCACTGTTGCTGCTAGACCTATAACTAAAGTTAGGTCCAAGTGAGCCCCAAAAGGTGAAATACAAAGTGTGACTCAGGAGGTGGTATGATACACCCAAAAAGACCTACTTGATTTTGCTAACATGTACAGACAGAAACCTGGACAATATGTGTGGGAATGGCTACTGAGGGCATGGGATAATGGTGCAAGGAATTTAGCATTGGATCAGTCTGAGTTTATTGATGTAGGCCCACTAAGTACCAATTTTTCATTCAATGTTTCAGCTTGAGAGGTTAAGAAAGGATCTAATAGTTTATTTGGTTGGCTTACTGAAGCATGGATTATGCGGTGGCCTACCTTAGGTCAAGGTGAAGTACCAGACCTGCCTTGGTACAATGTAGAAGGTATCCAGAGGCTTAGGGAATTGGCCTGTTAGAGTGGATTTATCAGATTAGACCCCTAGAGCCAGAAATGAAGAGTCCAGAAGACACACCTTTCACCAGTACAGTGAGGAATAAATTTGTGAAGGGAGCTCCAGCATCCTTGAAGACTGCTGTGATTGCTATTTTATGTAAGCTGGATATGACAGTGAGAACTGCCATAATTGAACTAAGACACTTAACTACGATGTGGCTGATTGGAATCCTTGGTAGTAGGGGCCAAGTGGCAGCAGTTAATCAACAAAGGCAAGGTGGCATGGTTACCATAATGAACAGCAGAGTCCAAACAGTAATCAGAATACTCTGACTTGTGTGAAATTAAGGCATTGGTTACTTAGGCATGGTGTTCCTAGGAGTGAAATACATTAAAAAAAAAAAAAAAAAACCTACTAAATATTTACTTGATCTGTAAAAACGGAAGAATTCTAGGTCCACAAGACATCACGTTGGTCCATTAAATTGATGACATTATGCTGATTGGACCTAGTAAGGAAGACATATCGATGATTCTAGACTTATTGGTGAGACATCTGCATGCTAGAGGTTGGAAAATTAACCCAACAATAATTCAGGCACCATCAACCTCAGTGAAATTTCTAGGGGTCCATGGTGTGGGGCATGTTGAGATATTCCCATTAAAGTGAAGGATAAATTATTGTACCTGGCTTCCCCCACAACTAAAAAGGAGGCACAATGTCTAGTGGGCCTCTTTGGATTTTAGAGGCAACATATCCCTCATTTGGGTGAGTTGCTTTGGCCTATTAATCAAGTGACTCAGAAAGCTGCTTGTTTTGAGTGGGGCCCAGAACAACAGAAGGCCCTGCAACAGGTTCAGCCTGCTGTGCAGGCTTCTCTGCCACTTGAGCCATATGATCCAGCTGATCCAATGGTGCTTGAAGTGTCTGTAGTAGATAGAGATGCTGTTTGGAGTCTTTGGCAGGTTCCTATTGGTGAATCGCAATGCAGACCCTTGGGATTTTGGCCTGCCAACCTCTGCAGATAACTACTCTCCTTTTGAGAAACAGCTTTTGGCTTGTTACTGGGCTTTAGTAGAGACTGAACGCCTAACCATGGGCCACCAAGTCACCATGAGGCCTGAGCTGCCCATCATGAACAAGGTGTTGTCTGACCCAGAGAGTCATAAAGTTTGATGTGCAGAGCAGCACTCTATTATTAAATGGAAGTGGTATATCAGAGATTGAGCTCAAGCAGGTCCTGAAGGCACAAATTGCATGAGGAAGTGGCCCAAATGTCTATGGTCTCCACTCCAGTCACATTACCTTCCCTCTCCTAGTCTGCACCTATGGCCTCATGGGGAGTTCCTTATGATCAGTTGACTGAGGAAGAGAAAACTCATACCTGGTTTACAGATGGTTCTGAGCAATATGCAGGCACCACTCAAAAGTGGACAGCAGCAGCACTGCAGCCCCTTTCTGGGATTTCCTTGAAGGACAGTGTGAAGGGAAATCCTCCCAATGGGCAGAACTTCAAGCCATGCGTATGGCTGTTCCCTTTGCATGGAATAAGAAATGGCCAGATGTGTGACTGTATTCAGATTCATGGGCTATGGCTAATGGCTTGGCCAGAGGGTCTGGGACTTGGAAGGAGCATATTGGAAAATTGATGACAAGGATGTATGGGGAAGAGGTACGTGGATAGATCTCTCTGAATGACCCAAAGGAGTAAAAATATTTGTGTATCATGTAAATGCCCACCAAAAGGTGACCTCTGCAGAAGAGGACTTTAACAATCAGGTTGGTAGGATGACACATTCAGTGGAAACCAGCCATCCTTTTTCCCCAGATACTCCTGTCATTGTTCAACGGGTTCATGAACAAGTGGCCATGGTGGCAGGGATGGAGGTTATGCATAGGCTCAGCAACATGGACTCCCACTTACCAAGGCTGATTTGGCTACCGCCACTGCTGAGTGCCCAATCTGCAAGCACCAGAGACCAACACTGAGTCCGCGATATGGAACAATTCCTTGGGGTGATCAGCCAGCAACCTGGTGGCAGGTTGATTACATTGGACCACTTCCATCATGGAAAGGACAGTGTTTTGTTCTTACTGGAATAGATACTTATTCTGGATATGGAATTGCCTTCCCTACATGCAATGCTTCTGCCAAAACTACCATCCATGGACTTACAGAGAACTTCTGGGTCAACAGACAAAGAAGGGCATTACTGTACTATCTGGTGTGATAGATCCTGATAACTAAGGGGAAATTGGATTGACATTACATAATGGAGGTAAAGAGGAATATGTCTGGAATACAGGAGATTCTTTAGGATGTCTCTTAGTACTACCATGCCCTGTGATTAAAGTCAATGGAAAATTACAGCAACCCAATTCTGATATGACTACTAATGGCTCAGACTCTTCAGGAACGAAGGTTTGGATCACCCCAACAGGCAAAGAACCACAACCAGCTGATGTGCTTGCTGAGGGCAAAGGAAATAGAGAATAGTGGTGGAAGAAGGCAGTCCTGAATATCAGCTATGATCATGTGACCAGTTGCAGAAACAAGGACTGTGATTGTTATATTTCTTCATTGTATACGTGCATCAAATATTTTTGTTTCCTTCTGTTATGAACTGTGAAATGTAAATGACATTAATGTGTTTTGGTTGTACATGTGTTAGCATATCATGTTAGGCACAAATATGACTTTATGATTGTCCTCATTTAGAGATTATATATGGTTAAGAAGATGTGGACAACTGCCAAGTTGAAAAGGGGTGGACTGTGATAGTTGGAGCTGTGTGTCAACTTGGTGGACCACAATTCTGTGTGGTTTAAGTAATTGTGATGTGGGTTGTTCCCATGATGGGAACAGATGTATATGTTTTGAGCAGCCAATCCACTGAAAGGGAGTTTCCCTAGGGGTGTGGCCTGCTTCCAGTATATTTATGGACATCCTGGGAAAAAAGACACTCTTCTGTGGATCGGGATTCTGTTGTGCTGCCTACAAAAGTGAGCAAACAATCCACCATTTGGCCTGGAGATCTTGGATTTGCATTCATTGGAGTCAACAGCCAGTATACTGCCTGCCAACCTTGAGCTCGTCCACCCCTGCAGCTGCATGAATCAGGAAAAGCCTCCAGCTTGATGTTTGATCCAAGAACTCGGGACTTGCAAGCTTCTATAAGTGTGTGAGCCATTTTCCTAAGATAAATTTCTCTTTTTCTCTCTCTCTATATAAGCTTTACTGGTTTAGCTTCTCTAGAGAACGCAGTCTAACACAGATATTCAGAGAAAAGACTGAAATTATAGCAGATTTTGCTGATACTAGATCATGGATTTTAAGAAAGCTTGAGTAAGGAGTTTTAGGAATAACATAATAGGGTATAAAGGGGACAAGATAGATCCAGAAGCTTATAATAATTAGAGTATAGCACACTGTGGTTTGTGTCCTGGGAGACTGGGAGTTCTTATCATGAATGACTTAAGCAAGAATTAAGAGCATGATAAGATTTGTCCCTAGTAAATTCAAGCTGGGTGGTGGAATTGAGGCTTTGAGTGTTGGAGGAAGGGGGGATGGGTTTCCAAGACTGCTCTTCACCATCAATGATATGGTTAAGTATAGGAGAGGTGAGGGCTTAGTCCCAGTGCATATTCAATCCTCACAGACCTATGTGGTAGGTACTACTATTATTACTTACTATTATTAGTTATACTATTTATTATTACTTATACTACTTATTATTACTATTATTATAGTCAGAGTGACAAAGCATTTAGATGTTTAACTCTATTCTGAACTTAAAACTCCAGGGCAAAGGAGTCGTAAACTAAGTAAGCTGGGTTGTCTGTGTTTCAGATCTTATGAGGAAAGACTGTCTATCTGCAGACAAAGAAAGAAGATACAAATGGTAAAACTCAAGGAATGTATAAGAGCCAAGACCTGGGATACTAAGAAGATCCTTGAGGCCAGACAAATGCACAGAAAATAATGATGAATGCACATTTGCCTGTCAATTGAGAACTTGAGGATTTCAAGTTTCACAGTCAGCTATGCTTGAAATTTCTCTTTTTTAACTAAAACACAAAGATCACCATCTTTCAGAATGGTGTCACCTCTGTGATAGAATTTTGATGCATTTGAAACATAATTCAAATATATATAGTGGTTGACTTTATCTGTTAGTCTTCTTTCTTTTGGAGTACATCCTAATATTTTCAAGGATGAATTTTGCAGGCCAATTTAACTTCATATCTGATAAGAAAAATATAGCTAGCATATTATGAGAAATATTATGAGCAAACAAAAAGTGAACTCTTCTTAATATTAGCAAAGATTTTAATTAGGCCATGCTTCTATTATTAGGTTTGGAAAATATGGTTCATAATGTAAATAACATTAAAAAGTTGGCTGGAAAGTGCACTTAAAAAGCAGTTATTGGTGGCACAATACCAACCTGGAAAATATATAACAAGTGTGAGTCCAAGAACTCCGTGGTGAATGATGAATTACAAACATCTTTGGTGATAATCTTAATAATGAAATAATGCTGAACTACAAAAGGAGGATATAGCTATGATGAGCAAGCCACCTGAAAGAAGGCAGAACTTTTAGGTAATATATGATTCTTCTCAATTTCATTCAATCCAAAATTTCTCTGCTAGAATCCAGTAATACATACTGGCATTGGTTGAATGCACATATTAGGATTTAATCAAACTTTGCCAATGTCTTTCAAAATAATTCTAAGAACTGTTTTGCAAATCAAACATATGTGAAAGGGTTATATGGAGTAAAAAGCATTATGTTTTTGTTAATATTTATATTTCTGTAATAATATTCAATTAAATATTATTCCTAATTTGGCTATATTATATGTTTACAGCCTCAGGAGCCCCTGGAATGACAGGCATTGACAATCACATCATTATCTATATGATTTTTTAAAAATTAAGTTCTATATTAATAATCGTTTAGGAAAAAAAAACTTTCACATAAGACTCTTTGATGCATTAGTAAAACTTTTAAGATACCTTCCTAACAAGGCAAAAAATAACCTGCTTTGAGCTACTTAAATTTATGAGCATCGAGGGCATCATTAGCACCTGATAAATACATTGACTAAAGGAAGCAGCATTCTCACCTGAGAACATCCTCCCCCGTAGCAATGAATCCCTTCTCATCGCAGACTCTTTTTATTAGTCTACTGTCTAGAGATATTTTGTCTAGGGATATTACTCTAGAGAGTAAATAAAAATTAATGATCCCAATCTCACTCTCTTCCTCTCCCCCAACTAAGGATCCACCCTGCAAGGAAATGTGTACATGGGATGCCAGCTGCCCATCCAGCCATGTCAGACTGGCACCTGGAAATTTACTCCATCCTGTCGGTGGAGCAGGACTGAGCTCAAGCTGTTACCCTTGCTTTTCAAAAGCTGAAGTTATCGTTGGTGAGATCATCCTTTGGCCAAACTACCATTCTCCCTGCATCTCCTTATGAAACACCACCATATGTCCAATGACATCATAGGATTTTTCCTGAAAACATTTTTCTTGTGTGTCTGGAGGGCTAAATGTCCATGAGATAAGGAATTTTCAAAACTGTGAGATCAGGAAATACATAATGACTAAAAATTACCTTCATGCATTACAGATCACTGATACAGAATATATCTGCCCATAAGAAAGAGGTTTGCTTTTTGTAATTCGGTACACTTTCTCCACATTTGAGCAGAATCCAAAAACTCCTTTCCCTAGAGACAAAGCTTTCCTCTATTCTTATCCTTCCCACAGTCATTGAGACTCAATGCCTGTAGAAGACAAAGAGAAAGATTCCAACAACACTGACAGTATCACCTAATTCATAATACACACCCCTTATTGTTCGTTCTAAGCCAAACTACTAGGAAAGAAGTTTCTATTAATGATACTGTTACAACATGAAGAAAATTCTTACAGGTGTCATAATTTGTCACTAACCTATGAATAGGCTGTGTAGCAAATGTTCATATTTAAATTGCATATTTGTAGGTTGAGATGCTTTTTCCTACATAATCACTTGTTTAAATTATGGCTACTCTCTGGCCAACCTATAATAATGTATTTGAACCATTATGTATCTAAATAGATCACAAATAGCATTATGTCAAATCCATTTCACTATCAATTAGAAAACTGTTTCTATGGACAATGAATTCAAAGTTCACTCATTCATTCATTCGCACACTTATTCATATTAGGCTGAAGCATATGAAAATGCCATTTTGTAGCTCAAAAACTGTTCAATATTATCAATTTTATATGATTCAAACCAAGATGTTCATCAAGAATGATTACCTGAATAATATATACTGAGACACAAAGAATTTAGGAGCAAAGACGTATAAGACACAGTCCCTGCATCTACCCTACTTTTCATCACATCCAGTTAACACATAGATGTATATAATGGGTACATGATATTTGGAACAGTATATTGATGCATTTGGACTTAAAAAAAAAAAAAAAAGTTATCCTTGCCACTGACTTGATTCCAATTCATAACCACCCCATATGTTTCAGAGTAAAACTGAACTCCATAAGGTTTTCAATGGCTGTGATCTTTCAGGAGTAGATCTTTAGGACTTTCTTTTGAGGAACCTCTGGGTGGAACTGAACCACTGAACTTTAGGTTAATTGCCAAGTAATTACTTGTGCCACTCAGGGACTCCCTTTTGTTTTCTTAGCTAAAAACAGATCACGTCTTTTTTATTACTAAGCAATGTAAGCAGCTGAAATCTTCATCCCCTCCTTGAGCCCCACCTGCACTGTCAACCCCACAACTGAGAAGAAACAGGATAAAGGTTGGACAGCACCTGGAAAACAAATCAGAGAAGCAGGAATTGAATGTTTACTAAACTTGCCTACCTCACAAAGGGCTGAAGAGGCAGTCCATTCTCTATGAATTTACTTACAAATAATGATCTGTCGTTCAAATTTTCTTATTCCTCTCTTTAGCTGTAATGCTCATTCTAATTTGTTTTAGGTAATAAATAGAGTGATCATTTAATAAGGATATTTAGTCTGTTTTCTATTTGACAAATACAGAGGATGAACACCTCTGCTTTTTGTAGGCTGCCTTATTATGTTAACCATATTTGACTGAGTATATATTAGACAGCGAGCCAGCAGGATCTTAGGATCACAATATGATCCCTTATTCTCAACTCCAAATTGCATAGTTAATCCTCAATTAGATCATAGATTTTTCCATAGTAAATAGAATGTATGTTTTATATTAATATTATTAAACATCTATAAAATTATAGCTTTGGGAATGGATGACATAATCTTACACTTTAGTCCAGCTCCAAAAGAATTTTAAAATTTTAATTATCATTCTGAATTTGAAAGTTCAAAAAATCAAATGATACAACAAGATAGAAATTGAAAGCTGTAATTGGGGTAAGAGGGGTAGAATAAGAAGAGTAAGAGATGATAATAAAAAAGAGAGTGATTTAACCTTTGCAGTATCAGAAAATCACATCCAAAAAAGTTACAATATATTCTGCTTTGTCCAGATATTGGGTGTAAATAGAAACACCTTAAAAAAAAAAACCAACTCACTGCCATCAAGTCAAATCTGACTCACAGCAACCCCTCCTTGGGTTTCAGAGGCAGTATCACTATGGAAGTAGATTGCCCAATCTTCCTTCCCAGAAGTTGCTGGTGGGTTTGAACTGCCGGCCTTCTGGTTAGCAGTCAAATGCCTTAGGCACTATGCCATCAGAGCTCCTAGAAGCACCTTAGAGATTCAAAAAAGAAATGTCATGTCCAGCTAATTCATTACAAATTACCATCAAGTAAACTATGATTCATTCATTCAAGTGATATTTTACCAAGTGCAAGAGGACCCCTGGTGGCACAGTGGCTAAGCACTCAGCTGTTAACTAAAAGGTTGGCAGTTTAAACTCATCAGTTACTCCATGGGACAAAGGTGTTTCAGCCTGAGTCCATAAAGATTTACACCCTTAGAAACCTTATGGGGTAGTTCTACTCTGTCCTATAAGGTTCACTATGAGTTGAGATTATATTTATGGCACACAATACCACCACCAAATGCAAAGCAATATGCTAGCCACTTGGGATACCTCAGTGAATAGACCCTGCCCTCCTGAATATTGTATTCTAGTGTAGCAGGTAAGACGTGAGCAAGCAATTATACAGGTAATTATTTAATTAGAAATGTTAGTAAGTTCTAAGACACAAGAACACACAGTGCTCTAGGACCATAGGGAAGATAACCAGTAAGAGAAGTTCATATGGCTTCCTTGAAAAGCTCTATTAGCTGAGCTTTGAAGGATCAGTAGGAATTTACTAAACAAATAAAAGAAGTAGGAAGAGGCTCCATGTTGGGGGAGCTGCAAGTGCAAAAGCCCTAAAACAAGAAAGGGCAGAGGCCACTCAAAGAACTGAAAAGAAGCCAGGGTCCTAGAGCAGAAAGAGCAAGGAAAGAGCAGAGATGTAGCTGCTGAAGTGGGCAGGGGTCAGATCCCAAAGGCAGGGTTTCTGAACCTCAGCATTACTGACGTTTTTGATCAATAATTCTTTGTCGTGGGGGATGTCCTGCACACTGAAAGATATTTAACAGCAGCATCCCTGGCCTCTACCCACTAGATGCCAGTAGGACCAGCCCTCTCCCCGGTTGTGACAACCAAAAATGTCTTTAGACTTTGCCACTGTCCCTTGGAAGGCAAAATCACCCCAGTTGAGAACCACTGCCAGAGGGCCATGTAAGAGATATTAAAAGAATTCAAAGGTTTTAAGCTAGTAAGTAATTTTTCCAACAATCCAGGTAGGGCAAGAGATTAATTTAAACTTAGTGAAATTTTACAGCTGCCAGAGAAATGATAGCTCTCCAAGCCAAGAAGAGGCAGATTAGTAAATCAACAGCTCCCAAGGTGTTCTGAATGAAGTAAGATGCCTCATTGGAAGTGGGAACAGGATCACTAGGCACATACTTCTCCATTTTCCATTTGTTTGTCTTCATCAGACTTCAGAGGCCTTGCATGCATCTATGTTCACCAACCTGGTAGTAATGTCCTACATAGTCATTGCTATATACAACACCAGTTGGTTAATTGTTAGAATTCAAATATGCATATTGGGGAGAAGGGCCTTGGTTAACTGAGTGGGGAATAAATTTTATATGGAGATTATAAAAATGTAAAATATATAGCAATGATTTTATTTTATTGCCCCTTTGAGGATATAACACAAAACTAAAAAATCAAAGACAGACCAAATACCAAATACTGAAAAATGAAGTATCGCCACCAGAAGCAGTGATTCTTTCCTTAGTAGAAGTCTCATGGCTATACTAACTTGAGGCTCTTATGGTTGGAACAGAAAACCAAGCAACTGTTAACATACTTGTTACCTCAGTCCCTTCTGCTTTTTAGGAAAACATGTAATTTGTCACTGAGGATTTTTTTTCCCCCTATTCCAATTTTGCTACTTTGTTAGCTACTTTGTATTTAATGAGTGTTTGGAAGGCGTTTATTATGTAATTTAATGGCAACAAAAATCTAATGCATTTCAAAAAGTCTGCTGTGTATACCCTATTTAGAAATATAAGAGAAAGGAACATTTTCTACAATGATCAGGTGAAATGTTTATCTTCTTTAGTGCTTCTGCTTCCAATCTTCCTGTTTTCTCTCTTGCTCTTTCCCATATGTGCGCTCTGCCAGTGAACTTACAGTTCCTTCTCCATCTGTGCTCAGAAAACCATTACCCATCTGTGCAGGATGAGTTTCATTCAAACCAATATCCAAGATGCAAGAGCCAACGTCCTTCAGTATGCGGGGATGGAAAAATACTGCCATGGAATCCCTCTGACCCATGAGCCAAGTTAAGCCTGCAATAGCCAAAGATGACACTAAATTGCTCTCATGTGGCTTAAAGTCTCAGATGAATTTCTTAAAAAAATCAGATGACACTTAATCAACACATGGTACAAGTAAATAATATGTATCATGCTTGATGCTACAGGTTTGCAAGAGAGGTTCATGAACTTTGGTAGGCATCCAAATTACTTGCAAAGCACTATGAAAATACACAAGTCTGGGCATAGATTAGAGCAATAATAGTAATGGTCATGCAATCATTAATTGGTCATGGATAGATAATTATAACTGACAAATTATTTTACCCCATAAGATTGGGTAGTCTTCTCTACTAGACTGAAAGCTCCTTGGAGAAAACAAAATATCTTAGTCAACGTTGTAGACTAAATCCAGGTATATAGCATGTTCTCAATACATTTTAAATAAACAACTATATATTTCCATACATACATAAATGAATGGCTACTTTAATTTTATTTCATCTGCATATAAGAAATTTTTCTAGATACACACAAAGAAAAAAAAATTAATGCCAGGACCTTCACTTCATTTTATCATTTGGAAATTATATGGCAGAAAGTAGAATATACCAGAATTCCAGGAAGAAAATGCATGTTCCTCACACCTGCCTTTTTCACTGTGAGGGCATCCTAAGCTCAATTTGAAAAAAAAGTGAATAAAAGTTGTGTTATATATGATTGTCATAAAATTTCCAGGAAGAAATTTTAAAGGCATTTGGGGAATGCTGTAGATTACCCAGAAACTACTCCTTCAGCTCTTTTCCATATACCTATTTGCTACAATGACTGCTCATCACTGTATTTTTCTCATAATACCTGCCTCAAAAGATGTCTACACCCACTTCTCACTTATCAACATGGTTTGATTCCAAAGGCCAGGTCATTATGCAAAACTCATTTTATGCAAAAATAGAGGATGACTACACCAGTACATAACTGCCAAATTATATCCTTATATAACTGCCAAATTGTATCATTACATAACTGTCCAACCACCGAGAATTAGGACTCAGCCAGGTTGACATATAACCTTAACCATCACAGTCAGCATTACTCTTGCCTTGCATCTCAGCATTTGTTACTGCCAGACATACATCATTAATGTGCAAAAGAGTCAGACAGTGGATTTGTTACTATTATCATCAATGCAAAATGATCGATAATGACACAGTCAGTGAGTGAGGAATATGTGTACATCTTTTCAGAAACAAGGGAAGAGTTTCTTGCCTTGCCACAAGTGATCCATTAAGGAAATTTTAGATCTCACACCTGATTTGAGACATCGGTACCTCAAATGCAAGGAAAATGCAGAATTAGAAACACAGATCAGAATTACCAATGTGCAGGTACAGAAATATTTGCTGGATTTTAATGATATACAAATTTCATGCATATAACATTTTGTCTGTTAAATTCTATGCACCTCATGCTAGTTTTATTTATTTTATTTATCCTAAATCTGTCCAAATATGACTAATGTTTTTCCCCTTACAGAACACTCCATGAAGACTGCTGAGTAAGGGCAATAGAATAAGATCTTCATTCCTAATAAATCACAATAATTTATGTTGCACATCCCTTTGGAGAGGGTAAGAGGCTGATGTGCATAACATATTTCCTCAAAAAAAAAAAAAATTCTTCTCACTGGGTTCTTAGTCACTCTGGACAAGCAGTAGTTAGGCCATGTTAGCTGTAAGTATGGCTGAGCATGCTGATAAGATTTCAAAGAGGAGGAAGCTAAAGAAGAAGGATGGCTCTACCACATGTTGCTTAAACAGTCCTGAGACACATATTGCTCCATCAACCCACAACCCCATCATGGTCACCAACGCAGAAGTCCAGAGCATGCGGGATCCAACCTGCAGTGTGCATCAGAATCATCTGGAGAACTTCTGAAAGATACCTGGCCCCTACCACTAGAGACTCTGATTCAGTAGTAGGTTGAGGTGGCTTAAGCATTTGCATTTTCAAAAAGTGCACAGTTCACATCCTACCTGGCCCCAAACCCTGTTCCCTCCACAAGTGAAACACACAAAGGTTCAACTCTGCCTCTAGTGTCCTGATCTTATGGAGATATATTAAGAACCATTAAAGTCCAAAACTTAGGGTCAAAAAGAATCAATGTAAGTCTCCTTTGTCACTAGTCCAGTCCAAGTGCTTGCACCTCAATTCTTATCAACTAGATTTAGTCTTAGTTTCTGCACTCAAGTCTTCCTTTTGGCAACATCATAATGCATATATTCCTCTAGAATTGAGACTTTGTTTTCATCTGGCTAATCCACCTACTAGAATAGCATTCTGCCCTCAATTCTAACCTAGTGGCAGAAACCTTGCAATTGACTGAATGGTTTTCTGGTTCTAACACTTTACATGTTTGCCAAACACTTTACATGAACTCCTAACTACTTGTAGTATATTATTTTACCTTACTGTGGAGCAGTGAACTCCTTTTATATAGCCTTTCTAGCCATGGTCTCTTAACTCCCACAAAATGATAGGCTAGGACAATGCAAATAAGGTTTGTAAAACTCTTGCAGGAAATGGACAGTGACTGTGTAAATAAGGTACTTGTGGCCTACCAAGGGAATTGGTCAGTTTTGCAATCCTACTAGGCTTAAAAGAGCCACAGGGGTTGAAGGGGAACTTACTATCATTAAGAAGAGTAAAGGGTATCCTAGGTCCCTGGGTTAAGAACTCAGGAGACAGAATTGAAACAGTGGGGACAGCATGAGACAACATGGCAGTGGCAAGAGTGACAGTGGTGCAAGATGGCAAGAACCAAAGAGAAAGTCTGTGGTGTGCTTCACAGCCCACTAAGCAAGGTGGCTGCAGTAGGCTTACCCACCTGTGGAAAACAAGAGCTGAACACCTGCAGGAGGAGTTTTCCTGGTGGAGTAGTGTGTCTTCAGACACCTATTGGCAGAGCTGTAACACTTTCCTGAGCAGGGTAGAGGCCAAGAACAAGGGCCAAGAACAAGGGCCAAGAATGAACTGAGAGGTTGAAAGCTGTCCTAATTGACAAACTGTATCCTGTCTCCTTAGGGAGCTCTGGTGACATAGTGCCTAAGGCATTTGACTGCTAACCAGAAGGCTGATAGTTCAAACCCACCAGCCACTGCTTGGAAGGAAGGTTGGGCAATTTACTTCTGTAGTGATACTGCCTCAGAAACCCAAGGAAGAGTTGGTATGAGTCAGATTTGACTTGACAGCAGTGAGTTTGGTTTTTGTTTTTGTTTTTATCCTGTCTCCTTAGTCGTTCCTCTTACTTCCCTAACAAACCCCAAAATCATGGGTATGGTCTTTGAATTATATGTGGCCACTGCAATGAATTATCAAACCCAGCAGAGAAGTAGAGAGTGCCATGGGAGGGACAGCTGCTGTCAGAATTGGTGAGGGGAAAAGAAGAGTTGGAGCATAGAGGTATATCTGACCTCCACCCCATGGAAATTAGCTTTGAGCTGATGCTGGTCTTGATTCTCATCTTTCCTGCTGAAGTAAGAGGACTTATGCTGCTACCATATTAAACTTACCTATCAAAACCCTTATAATGCCATGCTGAGCCTCTTTTGATATACTTTTTGATAATGTTCCCTGCATTCCATCACCTTTATTATACCATAAATGTCATCTCAGTGCCTTCCCATCCCACTGACCAATGGCAACCACTTTTTGGATCCACCCAAATACCTAACTATCAGCACCTTGCTTTCCTCTACTTCTTCAGGGTCCTCTTCATCAAAACTTTATAATTTCTACAGGTCTCAAAGTTTTTATAGAATGAAAATTAGATCCTCAAAAAAATAAGATGCTGATATCAGTTATAAATGTTAAAGACAGAAATTGCAAACATTTATAAATAATGTGTTTTTCTCTCCTAGAACAGAAATGTTAAATGTGTCATTTTTTAAATATTAGCATTTTAATGCATGCATTAAGTCCTGCTTATTTCAGAAGAATTAATACTAATTAATTTAATTAAAATTGCTATGGTAATTGAATTTCAATAATTAATTGGATATATCTTTTAATTTTACTGGTTTGGGTGTTGTTTTGCTTCAAATAATTGTGAATATATGTCATATTTTAAGTGCCTTGCCAATAGTCTAAGTTCTTCAAAGGGAAGGATTATGTCTTACACATGACAACCGACAGTTGATTTATAAAAGTTTTGCTGGCATCAAATTGAATGCTATATTAACAAATGATAACTATTCTGGAAAAATAAACAAAGTAAAGCACTGAAAAGTTACAAGTGGCACTTGTTCTAACATTCCAAGCAAATATAATCCTCTTCAATTCAGAAGTCTTCTATTAATTACTCATGAGACTTATAACTCTTCTACACAATTTGCAAATCTTTTTCATCTCTGAAATGCATAATTTCATATACAGAGGTACTTGAGAATTCACTAACAGTATGATCGTAAGTTTTCATATCTTCCTTCTGAGAAGGAGAATAAGCAGTGGGTGTTAACGACATAATTTTTCTGAGGTACAAGGGGAATTCAGATTCCAAAACCTCCTCCTCTCCTTGCTTACTTCTTCTTGTTTGAACTGTCCAAAGCTCTTTAAATTATTACTACCACTATAACTACCAACAATCTGAGATTTTGAACACTTAAAAGCTGCTATTACTTCTATATTACTTAGAGTAACCAACTTTATAGTTACAGACAGAGTGGTAAAATGCAATGAATTGGGAGGACACCAGAAATCTGAGTCTGGGAAGGGGGCCACCAAAACGGAGCAAAAGGCAACAGATTTGGGGGATAAGTAAACAAAGCCAATCGTGAACTTTCTATTAGGGGAGAGGGCCTGAATAGCCTGGATTCTGGCTCACGGTAGGCAGGAAATACACCCGTGCAGGCCAACAAAACCAAGCACTAATAAACATGGAGGGAAAGGAATGATTTTCAGCTCAGACCCATCCTTCTCTTTACTGGCTCCACTCTCTGCTCTCTACCTGCTGATAAATCAATAGTCTTAAGCAGACATTATTCTAGGTGCCAACTAACTTGAAGGCCAATTGGTTTTGAAAAGGTCTTTGAGAACTGGAGACCTTCATCTTTATCTTTCATCCTCTGGAGGTGCCACCATCCATATACTGGTTGAAAAGCCAGGCTCAAAACCTCTCCCAGGTACAGTGGAAAGAGAACGCGAGCAATCAATCTCCCTGAAGCTTCCAAACCACGTGAGAACAGAACAAGACCCAGATGGTCAGGCTGATTTCTGCTTTTCCTCACATTTGGCAGTAAAGGGTCTCCATCTGTATTCCTTGGGTCCTTTGAAACTCACTGTGCCTGACATCTTAAAGCCGTGAATGAAAGAGACGACATTCCCTTTACAGGCAGTGTCGGGTTACCCGATAAGCAAGTTAAGCACAGGCTTACTTGTGCTTACTTACTAATTGATAGTGAACAATTTCACATTTTTCACCACATCAAAGAGTCTTTTAGGTATGGCTAGCACGTATTTCCCAGCCCCACAGCCCCTTCCTACAGAATCAAAGCCTCTTTTCAAATTTACAATCCATGACCAGGACAGAGTACGCAGTAAGCAAGGTAAGCCTGTGGTCAATACATTGAAACATCTTTGTGGAGAAACCTAACTAGCCCATCTGGTGACATCTGAAGCACAGATACTCTTTACTTAATGTAGACAAAGCCTATGTCATACAGAGTAAGAAATAAGAATATAAGTCTAAGGAAATGTAAGTTCCTGTAAATTAAATTGATTTTATTCATGCTCCAGTTGTCCTGTTCATTTCCAATGTTTTTTATGCTGATAACCTCCTTCCCAACTTCTCTGTTCATGCTTGGTTTCACACATTATCTTAATCTGTTAATTATCTGTATTAGTTATTCATCAAATACTATATGCTTTTGGTTAGAATCTAACCAAATAATATATATAAAAAAAAGTTCCATGTGTTCCTAGAAATAACTGATAAGAGAAAATCTAGATTTCATCAAATAACACACAGAATATATTCCCCAGAGAGACATTGCCATTAAAACAAAGCTGCTTATCCCTTTCTTTCAAAGTAACTGTGAGCATTTAAGCCAAAAATAAAGTACTCAAAAACAAACAAAAAATATATTTACAGGTAAAGCTGTTATGCTTTCAAAATTATGCTCTACAAACTTTTGTCATTCTTCTGTTAGAAAACATCAAACTAATGCTGAGGTGCCAGATATTAACCTCATGCTATCTTAAATGTCCCTGCTTAAAATCTTTGAGAAATATTACACATGGAAGGATCTAAATGGCATGTTCTCTTTCCTTTCTTTCCAAAATCAATCAAATTATAATGCCTACCCAGAACATTATGAAGGAAACCTTATCATTTACAGCACATGTGTAACAAACAGCAAGGAGGCTTCCAAACCAGCATTGCATGCAGAGAGTCAACAAAAGACAGGGAAGAATACAAACTGCTTGCAGTACGAAAGACCAGAGCAAGGGATCTGAGAAGCTAACAGCTTAAGAATAAGAACAATGATCCACAGAGAATCTGAGAAAAAACAAGATGAATGGTGAAATCAGAAAGGAAGAAAACTAGCTCGAGAAATGAGGAGCCCTGGATAGACAGGAACACAGAGGTCAAAGCAGCCCAGGGCCATAATGATGGATTCAGGAAGCAGTAATTCTGAAATTCGCTCTTTAAAAACCAAGACTGGATCCAAAAGATTAAAGTGTGTTTCTGATACTATTTGACCCCAAAATTCAACCTGCTCCCATGTTTGTTGTATGTCAGAGCTAGAAAAATGAGAAGGTACGTCAGTTCCTGTGCTGATTTATTGCTATCCAATTAAAAAACTCTTGGCTCACTGATCAGAAACAAAGATTAAAGGAAAAAAACATACTATTAAGGCTAAAACTTCTACAATCTTCTATCTCAACTGACTACACAAAAAGATATGCAGAACCTAATTTAGTATGGGTTATAAATCACTGCAAGTGTTGGAAGAAAAAAAACAGATGTTAACATTTAAAAATGTTTCCTCTGAATTTTGGTGTGTTGTTATCAAACTGAAAAAATCATTTTAAATGAAGCTAAAACTGCCCTTCTTTTGACTGTCTACACAGAGCAACCATATTGAATGTAAAAGAAATACTTATATAAATGAAAAATATTCATACAAGTAAAGAATACTATATAGATTTGGGTAAATATTGCTACCATAATTGTTAATTGTCTCCCTTCATTCCAATTGCCTATGCCTTAATAAATCAGCAAAGATACTGGTCAGGATCAATACATGACTAACTAACATAATGTGGTGGATGGATTTTTCTTAGTCTAGGGGCTTATTAACAGATTACTTCTCTGCTCATCAAGAGATGTTAATGTACCAACATATTATTTGCAAAATCCACATTTAAAATGATACTTTTATTATTTTTCTCCCTTATGCTAACTCACATAGAAAACTTCCAATCACTCTATAATTAAAAACCAGTATAACAGTTACTGTCAAGTTGACTGTGACTCATGATGACCCCATTTGTGTCACAGTAGAACTGTGCTCCACAGCATTTCCAGTGACTGAATTTTTTCCGAAGTAGATTGCCAGGTCTTTCTTCCAAAGTACCCCTAGGTGGACTTGAACCTCCAATCTTTCTGTTAACATCAAGCACATTAACCTTTTGTACCACCCAGTGTAATAATAAGATCAGTGTCTTAGTTCTCTAGAGCTGTTATAACAGAAATACCACAAGTGGGTGGCTTTAACAAACAGAAATTTATTTTCTCATAGTTTAGGAGGTTAGAAGTCTCAACTCAGAGCGACGGCTCTCAGGGAAGGCTCTGTCAGCTCTGGGGGAAAGGTCCTTGTCTCTCTTCAGCTTCTATCTTTGATCCAGGTTCTTTGATCTTGTGGCATGTATCTTCCCCTCAACTTGTGCTTGCTTGCTCAATCTGCACTTTTATATCTCTAGAGAAAATGACTTAAACATACCTTCCACTAATACTGCCTAAATAACAAAGCAAAGAAAACCCATTCTCAATGGAATTGTAACCACAGATATGGAGGCAAGGATTTACAACACATGTTTTTGGAGGACACAGTTCAATCCTAACAGTCAGGAACTGAAGGAACAGCAAGTGTGCTCCTGCTCACAGCCGTCGAGTCGGATCCAACTCATAGTGACCCCACCTTGGATTTCTGAGGCAAAATCTCTACAGAACTAGATTGATTGCCCAACCTTCCTTCCAAGGAATGGCTGATGGGTTTGAAGCGCCAGCCTTCTGGTTAGCAGTTGAATGCCTTATTTGTTAATAGACAATGAACATTCATCAAGAGAGTTTTCTCAACCCTGATATCTATTTGACGTGTTAATAGTAGCAAAATATACCAAGAAGGAAGGCAGGAAGAAAAGGAAGGCCAGATGTCAACAAGCTCAGATTTTAGATCCCCACTGATAAACTGTATGATATGTGGCAAATGGTAACCTCTCTACTCTTCAAATTTTTCTTAATATATTAGCTCAACTTATGTCCCAAGATCATTGTGATAATTAAATTAGATGATGTGTGTGACATTTTTTATTAATGATAAAGCTCTATATAAGTTTATTACTATTACCAATCTCAAGCTCAGCAGAGGAAACAACCTCAGAAATAAAGAACAGATTTGATTAGGTGCCAGGTTTATTTGATCACAGAATACTGTTAAGTTTCATTAATTCAATTTCCTATGTAGATTTTCAAACTTATTTATTCAAAGTGTTACTTCGCATTTTTTATAAATATCTATTAAGCAGGAAAACTTAATTTTAACCAGGTAATGAAAAAATTGTCTGTCTTTGAGGTACATATGGCCACAAATGTAAAGAAATTGTCATTTTACTATCTGAGATTAAAAACAAACAAAACCCACCTATTGGCCCCACATTAGTCTACTGGCCTTCAAGAACAGCCCAGTCCTGGAGTCCTTTGAATGCCAAGATGCATGTAAGGAGACGCTGAAGTGGAGAATATGCAACTGCTTTCTCTAAAAATTCCCGAGCAGAATCTCTTCACAAGCCTTGTGTGTGTAGGTCTCCAAAAAGCAAAACATACATGAACACCCATAACCACAGTGTTCCAATTTTAAAAGAAAAAGTGTTATGATAAAGTTATCTCTGAAGAAAATATTTTTAAATAATTATTTTTCTGGTGGTTACCTTAGGATAGTTATAGATTGCTTCCAGTGAGGGGAATTATTTCTCAGATACCTAGCTTGAATACTTTTGGTAAGAGCAGATATAAAATAGTAATAATATCCATTTTTGATACCCACCAAAACACCAAAGCCACTGCCATCAAGTCAATTCCAACTCACAGTAACCTTATAAGACAGAGTAGAACTGCCCAGAGGGTTTCCAATGGCTGTAAATCTTTATGGAAACAGACTGACACATTTTTCTCCCTCAGAGTAGCTGATGCATTTGAACCATTTAACTTTCCCTTAGCAGTCAAGTGCTTTAACCACTGCACCACCAGGGATCCTTCCATGACTGATAACTGGATATCAAAATCCTGATTTATCAGTTCACTTATTCTTGGGTACATTTCCCAAATTTTTAAATCTTCACTTGTCATCAATTACCCCTTTATTTACTGCTCAATCTAAGATCATAATGTTACAATATCAAATTTATTATTATTTTTCCCCTTACTAGTTTCATGTGGGGATTCCAGTAGTGTAAATTGTTAATGTGTTCAGCAACTAACTAAAAGATTGGAGGTTGATTCTACCTAGAAGCAACTTGGAATAAAAGCCTAGTGATTACTTCTGGAAAAAAAAAAAAAAATTAGCCACTAAAAACCTGTGGAACACAGTTCGACTCTGACATACATGAGGTCACCATAAGTCAGATTAACTGGACAGCAACTGAGTTTTGCTTAATTTTACTATTATACCAGAAAAAAAAAAAAATCTGTGGTCATCAAGCCGATTCCAACTCATAGTGACCCTATAGGGCAGAGCAGAAGTGTTTCCAAGTCTGTAAATCTTTATGGAAGCAAACTGCCTCAACTTTCTCCTGCAGAGCAGCCAGTGGGTTTGAACTCCTGATCTTTTGATTAGCAGCCAAATACTTTAACCACTGCACCACCAGAATTCCTTTACTTATTGTTTATTTATTATAATCTATTAAAAAAAAAAAAAAAAAAAAACTCACTGCTGTCAAGTCAGAGCAAACTCACAGCAAACCCTCCTTGGGTTTCTGAGGCGTTATCACTATGGAAATAGATTGCCCAACTTTCCTTCTGGGGAGTGGCTGGTGGGTTTGAACTGCCAGCCTTCTGGTTAGCAGTCAAATGCCTTAGGCACTATGCCACCAGAGCTCCCATTTATTATTACACATAAGTTTATTATGAGTAAATTCAACATGCAGATAATCAAAATAATAAATTAATAAAATGGGTAACTAAATTATTTTATATAACCCAAATCTTAAGCTTTGTTATCATAATTGACTATATCATAGTGGACAACAGCTTCCACTAGCAATGTGTAACTTTTCTACCTGGGTACAACATTTACATTGGACATACATAGGCCTAAGAAGAGGAATAAATCACCCAAAGATAATACAGACCAAAAAATATCAGGCAGAGTCACAGTAAGCAGCAGACTAATCATGCATCTTTTAGTCACCAAGAAACTATCACTGGAAACATAACAAGATGTTATATACAATATAACAACATGTACTCCAAGGTCTCACAAGGAGAAAGGAGCCCTGGAGCTGTAGTGAGTAAAACATTTACTCATGAACCAGATACCGACCAGAAGGTCAGTGCTTCAAACCCACCAGGTGCTCTGCAGAAGGAAGATGAGGCAATCTACTTCCATAAAGATCTACAGCCTTGGAAACCCAATGGGAGCAGCTATGAGTTGGAATTGACTTGACGGCAGTGGGTTTGGTCTTTCTGGGTTCACAAAGATAGGCTGCTATGAAAGTATACTTTGATAAGCCTCATGAGGTGGAGAACAACCTCTAATAGATATGGCCAAGTTCTGTAAGGTACATTTTAGGGATGTGGGTGGGAACTCACTGAGTGACCCATACATATTGGCACACTGCACACTGGCAGCCATCCCCAACCTTCCCCACCCTCCATGGCACTCTTCCAAATAAATGTTGAATGAAGAAATAAAGAGCATTAGCTTAAAGAGGCATCTGCCAGGGCAGGTACATGTCACCTAATCACATGATCGGGGTCATATGATCAGATTTTCATTTTAGAAGGACAACTCTGGGAGTGCTGTGGATTGGGGAGGACAAGCCTAAAGCCAAAAAGAAACATCAGGAGACAACTGCAATCCTCCAGGCAAGAAGTACCTATCGCTTGAACTCCATCAGTGGCAGTGGGACTGGAAAGGAAGCAGCTAAATCCACAAGTTTGGATGAGGTTAATTAGGAAGTCAGTGTAGAGTAAGGGGAGCAGAGAGAGTCCTTAATGAAAACACATTCAGTTAAATAATGGGTGAAAAAACCAAACTATTCTGGGTTCAGGAAGAAGTAGAAGAAATAGGAAGAAAAGACTAATGTATACCCTGTTACTAAGAAGATTGACTATAAATGGATGATTTAAATCATCTTACATGCCGTAAATAATCTTAAAAGAAAGTCAACATACATAGAAGAAACAGAAGGATCTGAAAGCCAAGTTTTAAATGTGAAGGTGAATTTATCTATATTATGTACATATGCTATTAAGTCGATTAAGTGACATATTAGCAATATAAGCCAAAGAAAACCATTGCTGTTGAGTCAATTCCAACTTATAGATATTCTATAGGACAGGATAGAACTACCCCATAGGATTTCCAAGGCTGTGCCAAACTGCCACATCTTTCTCCTATGGAGTGCATAGCAGGTACATTGCAACTGTGTACCTTTCAGTCAGAAGCCAAGCACTTAACCACTGCATCACCACGCTCCAACCTCCACATACTTCTTGCTAAGCTGGCAATAAACCCTTACAACCAGGAGCTAAAGCTGCTTTAAGCCAGTGGTGTGCTAGGGCTGGCTCAAAGCCGCTCCCAAGAGCCAATTTTGTGCATTTCTTCCCAATTCTGTTTGGTGATTCACCAGTTAGTTGCTGAAATCAGCCAGGGTGGGAGTATTTACACCTCAGAAATTGGCAAACCCTACAAATCAGGGGTTTTGTCTCCTCCTAGCCAGCTAATTGTTACATTTTTACCAGCATACCATACTTTTCATCTGTGCTCTAAAAAGCAGACTAGGATTCCTCCCATTTCAGTCTGGAATAGTACTCCAGGATTTCCAAAATGCCAACATTTTCAAGTCTGAAAGTTCACTTGCTCCAAGAGAATATACCTAACAGCATCTTTACAACAGCATCTTTAGTGTTTCTAAATTACACCAGAGGGGTGGGGGGACTACTTTTTTGCTAAATCAGCTTTTGGCATTGCTCTAATATTTCAGCTCCATGCTTCCTGACAGCTAGAAGTCTAATTACTGTTCTCCCATTTATACATTCAGCAATCCTTAACTATTCAGACCTTCAGCCTAGGGAAGCATATAGATTAGTCCTTACGCCTCCTCCTCCTCTTGTCTGCGTCATGCAAAGGGACTTCATTCAGACCCAGAAACTAATGCCCCATTTTAGCCCCAATCATAATACTAATAACCCTACTAAGCAAGTGTAGCTCTGGTAGCATAGTGCCTAAGGCACTTGACTGCTAACCAGAAGGCTGGCGGCTCAAACCCACTTCCTGGGAAGGAAGGTTGGGTAATCTACTCCCGTAGTGATATCGCCTTGGAAACCCAAAGAGGGGTCGCTATGAGTCGGGGCCAACTCGGTGGCACATAACAACAAGCAAGCAAGCATATATACTCCGGGCTCTACACTAGCTGCTGACTTTAGAAAGATAAACCAAGCACAGTCCCTGCTTTTGAAGGGCTACAGAGCTCTGGCAGCACCAGGGTTAAGTGGTCAGCTGCAGTCTGAAAGGTGGGCATTTGGAACCCACCAGCCACTCCACAAGAGAAAAGATCTAACAGTCTGCTTCCATAAAGATTTACAGCCTTGGAAACCCTGTGGGGCAGTTCTACTTCGTCCTATAGGATCACTATGAGTCAGAGTCAACTCCACAGAAATCTTTTTTTGTTTTCCTTTGTTGGTTTGTTTCTTTTTTGTAAATAATTGTTTTCATGTTGTATTTTAAGCAAACTTCTAGTAAGGGTAGTAACAGCAAGAATATTTTGAAATTCCATGAAATGTCAAAACTGTATACTTTCTCATTACATAGCTATTTCAGTTCAAAGTAATTCATTTACTAAAAGCCCACAGTGAGCCAGGCACTATGTTTGCTATGAGGCATACCTGTCACCTGCCTGTGAAGAGACAGAAATTTAGTCGTAGAAATAAACAAGCAATCAGAGAGGTTATAATATAGTGCAAGTAATGTGAAAATGTAACATGCCACTCAGCAGTAAGATACACTTTAACCCTTAGAACTATCTGATGCATGACCATAGTAAATATTTAAATGGATTAAATAAAACAAATCACATACAATTTGGTATTTCTTCAAAAATAATTATCTGCTCCACCTCAGAAAAAAGGAGCTAATTACAGTGGTAGAACATTACTTCTCTTTCAGCCACTCGGTGTATTTTATAATGCTCATAGGTGTAATAAAATTAACATGAAAGTTAAATACTTCACATATGTGGTAGTTAAGGTTATGTGTCAACTTGGCTAGACCTGGATTTGAGTGGCCGGGCAGCTGGATGTAGTTATTCCCCATGTTGAGACTGGCACTCAACTCCATGGTAGAATCTGCCACGAGCACCGGAGTAACTGTTTTAGGGATGTGGTCTGCTTCCCGTATGTAAGGAGCAGCTTTGGGAATGGTCTGTAGCTTTTTGGCATGCCTGGACCCTGCATGTAGCCGAGTCTTCATTCAGCAGCCTGGCATGCTCTGCCAGTCTTGGAACTGTTAATGGACTTGAATCAATGGCCTACCATGCAGTTCGGTAATATCAGGACTGTGCCATTTTATTTGTCGACATTGTACTTGTTAGCCTAAGCAGCCAGCCGCTGCCTGAGTGAAGAGATGCCTCTAGCTCCAGTGGGCTGGAAGCAAGAGGCAGAGCTGAAGCCCAAAGTCAAGGGGCTTTCACCCAGCCCCTAGAGCCCGGCAATTTGAACTCAAGACTTCTAGCCTACCAAACTGTAAGAGAACAAACTCCTGTTTGTTAAAGTCCCCCACTTGTAGTATATGCCTCTTGAACAGCAGGAAAAGGTAACCAAAATAACATATTACTAGCATAGATAGCTAGCAAGCCAAAGCAATATTCCATTCATATATTGCAATTTATTACAAACTAAAATCTTCTCAAAATGAGAAAATTCATATCTAATAACTCCCATTAAGTAATATCAAATACAATAAGAAAAATAGAAAGAAAATGTGTTAATTGCTCCAGTTTTCCTTAAGACATACCCAAAACAACCAACTGATAAGAATTAAATCTCATAAAGAATCCTCTCAAAATAAAAGTTCATCTCACTCAAAGAAATACACAGCAATTTGTTCTTAAAATAATAAGGAACAATACTAGGAATGTAAAACACATTTTTTTTTCCTAAGAAAGCACCTGAGCATATCTTTTCATATTAGTAAATAATTTAACAGTTATTCAATGTGGCTTTTTAAACAGATTTCATCAAACGCACGACATCGACAACAGGTGATATTACATCCATTTGTGTGCATGCGTACAATATCCTTAAGGGGGCTTGCAAATAGTTTGATATAATTTAGACCAGGAGTCAGCAAATCTTTTCTATAAAGGACCAAATAGTAAATATGTTACTTTGTAGTTCGTACTGTCTCTGTCACAACTACCAATTCTGCCACTGTAGTGTGAAAGCAGCCAAAAACATAAACTAATGAACGTGACTTCATTCCAATAAAACTTTATTTAGAAAAATAGGCAGCAGGCCAGATTTAGTCTGTGGGCCATACATTGCCACTCCCTAAATTTTATTATAAAAAATGAGTTGGTTCAAACATCTTCATTAGTGTCTCTGACATTTACCAACATGCCCTTCTTCTTTTACATTCACCTTATTCTTGGAAAACTGTCTTATCATGTTTGCTGTAAACAACTGGTGATTAGCCATGCTCATTTATTAATGTTTTATTTTAAGTAGGCCTCTGTTCACTCCTCCCCACTCAGCCCTCAGAGAACCTGGCAATAACTAAGCACAAAGTGGAACCTTAGTATAGGCAGATGGTTCCATTAAAATGAGAAAAGAAGCTCTGCCTAAATTCTAATTTTCCTAGAACTTCATGGTCTGATCCAGGACAGAAATGCCAATGCTGTAGGTTTTAAGAGTTCCTGCATGGTGCAGTTAACATGCTCAGCTGCTAACACAAAGGATAGAAGTTCAAGTCAACCCAGAGAGGCCTCCCAAGAAAGGCCTTGCTATCTATTTCCAAAGACCTGGCCATTGAAAAGCCTATGGGCTACAGCTCTGCTGTAACACACACAGGGTAACCGGGAGACGGGGTCAGCAGAACAGCAATTGGTGACAGTGGTACAGATTCGTAGAAGTATTATTCACAAATGAAGACTGTATTCAAGCACCGATATGTATTGTTTGCTGAATGGAGAGCACAAGATCAAAACTGAAAAGATAATTTCTTTACTGGGTTAGTATTATTGGAAACTTTACTGAGAAAGGAAATCAGCTCATTCTGCTTTTTTATAAACTAAATAAACTGACATTGACTCACTTAAAAAACTAATGGGTGATGGGGAGAAAAGTTGACAGGCTAGTGTTTTCTTCATGGCACAGAAATTTCTGAATTGAGCAACAAGCCAAAGCATTACAAAGTTCCAAAATTTAATCTCCTGGGACAGTAAACAAATTATTGCTGGTAACATAAAGACTTCAAAATGAGAGTTAACTTAATTCATTGTTTGTTGTTGTTGTTGTTGTTATGGGCTGTCGAGTCGGCCCCAAAATTCATTGCTATCCAAATCAAAATTGAGAAAGCCTATAAAAAACAAACAATAAATTTTCCCCAAGCAATAATTATTCATTTCTCCAAGCTTCATGTATACTACTACATTCTAGGTTAATATTTCTCAGTAGCAGATTTTTACTTGTTTGGTCAGTATGAGATGCTTCTCAGAATATATACTTTAATTTTCTAAGGTGTTTTAGAGAATAGTATTAGATATGCTTTCCTTGAGCTTGAACAAATTCCCTTACAGATATGAAAAATGAAAAGATACTGTACAGAAAAGTCAACAAGCGAGTAGCTAAGATTGTAGGTGAAAATAAAAAAAGAATAATTTATAAACCTTGTAATGAAACCAATCAATAAATAAACTAACATTTTATAACAAGCTATTTAATAAGACCAATCTCAAATATTTGTTGTTGACATATATATATATATACATGTATATATATATATATATATACACATATATATATATATATACACACATACACATACACACATATATATATAAACATAAAATAAAGAAAAGCATCCACAATGTCAACAAAACAGGTTTCAATAACTCAATTAGAAAAGTGTTAAGAATAAGTTTTACCCTTTTTCACTCTTTTGCAAGTTACAAAGCTAAACAGCACGGTGGAATAAGAGTCCCTATTTTTTTTTTTTTTTTAATTTGAATCTTGGCTCTATAGCTTAATAACTGACTGACTACAGGCAAATTACTTAGCTATGGCCTCAGTATGCTTAGATCAAAAATGGGGATAACATTAGCATCTATTTCATAGGGTTAATAAGGGATGTGAGATAATACTTGTAATTTTCTATGAATAGAGCTTGTTGTTGCTGTTGTCAGGTGCCCTTGAGTCAGCTCCCACTCATAGTGACCCTATGTGCAACAGAACAAAACACTGCCCAGTCCTGTGCCAGGCTCACGATCCTTACTATACCTGGGCCCACTGTTGCAGCTACTGTGTCAATCCATCTTATTGAGGGCCTTCCTCTTTTTCACTGACCCTCCACTTTACCAAGCATGATATTCTTCTCCTGGAAATAGTCCTTTCTGACAACATGACCAAAGTAGGTCAGACAAAATCTGGCCACTCTTGCTTCCAAGGACAGATTTATTAGTTCTTCTGGCAGTCCATAGTACTTTCAGCATTCTTTGCCAACACTACAGCTCGAAAGTATTAACTCTTCTTCAGTCTTTCTTATTCATTGTCCAGCTTTCACATGCATATGAAACCAAAACCAAACCAAACTCACTGTCATCGAGTCCAATTGGACTCACAGTGACCTATCTCTACAGAAGTAGATTGCCCATTCTTCCTTCTGAGGAGTGGCTGGTGGGTTTAAACTGCCAGCCTTCTGGTCAGCAGTCAAATGCCTTAGGTACTATGCCACGAGAGCTCCTATATGCATATGAGGCAATTGAAAATATCATGGCTTGGGTTAGACGCACCTTAGTCTTCAAAGACACATCTTTGCTCTTTAGCACTTTAGTCTTTTGCAACAGATTTGCCCAATGCAATATGTCTCATTTCTTCACTGCTGCTTCCACTGGTGTTGATTGTAGAACCAAGTAATATGAAATCTTTGACAACCTCAATCCTTTCTCCATTTATCATGATGTTGCTTATTGGTTCAGTTGTAAGGATTTTTGTTTTCTTTATGTTGGGATGTAATCCATACTGCAAACTGTAGCCTTTCATCTTTTATCAGTAAGTGCTTCAAGTCCTCTTCACTGTCAACAAGCAAAGCTGTGTCATCTGCATATTGCAGGTTGTTAATGAGTCTTCCTCCAATCCTGATGCTATGTTCTTCTTCACATAGTCCAGTTTCTCAGATTATTTGCTCAGCATACAGACTGAATGAGTACTGTGGAAGGATACAAGCCTGATGCACTCCCTTCCTGATTTTAAACCATGCAGTTTCCCCTTGTTCTGTTTGAACAACAGCTTCCTGGTCTATGAACAAAGCTTAAATCTACAGAAAATGGTGAATAAATGTAAGCCTTTTATAATGAGTTCATCTTCCTTGGTTCTGTATATTGTCATTTTATTTACTGCAACTTGATCTCACAAATGACAAACAAGAGACTCTCTATAGCTGCATAGAAAGGAAAATTGGGTTAAGCAATTTGAACTTGAATAGGACAAACACTCCAGAGTACAACTCAACACATATGATACAATTGTATACTTCTGGTGAATAAAAATGGCTCCAGCATTAGTCTTGTGCACTGCAGCACAAGCTTCAACAGTGCTGTTGAAGCAATGTTTTTTGACCAGGAACAGTATTGTATATTTTTGTAATATTTCACCCATGTAAATAACATGCTCACACATATAAATGATGAAATTAAAACAGTTCTGGCATAGCGCACTCATGCATATACCATGCATACCACACATTTCCAGAAGTGAATTTTGTCCTCATTGACCTGTCCTCCCATATCACAGGTAAATCATATCATTCTGTTCATTTTCTTTCATTGTGTTCATTTTTAAAATCTACCACTTCTGTGTACAAAAACAGACCAAAAAATGTTGTTTTTAATCATAAGTGAATAATAAAAGTAAAAGTCATGAGCAAGAAGTCATGGATCAATTTTGGTAGTCTCCTGGTAACCAGAAAATAAATAATTGAAATTACTTTTGTTTCTATTAATTTGACAATTATAGGGCAGTAGCTCAAAGGTTAAATGCAAAAACTTTATCAGATCATGTTAAGTGAAACCATTAGGTTATGTTAATTATGCTTATTTCATAGTTTAATTATATCTTTGTAATGTCATTTGAAGTCAGCAACATGGAACAATATTAGCAAAGCAAGCTTAAAAAAATAACACTGTGGTACTTATGTTTGTTTGTGCATCAACTTGGCTGGGCCTGTTGGAGTGGCTGGGCAGCTGGTGGTACTTAATCCCCATGAGGAGACTGGCAATCAACTTCATGGTGGGATCTACCACAAGCAGCTGGGTAGCTGCCTTTGGGTATGTGCTCTGCTTCCTGTATATAAGGAGAAGCCTTAGGAATGGTCTCTAGCCTATGGCACGCTTGGACCCTGCGTGTAGGTCGTGTGATTGCTCAGCAGCCTGCTATGCTTTGCTGACCTTGGGACTTAACAATGGATTTAAGTTAATGGCCTGTCATGTGGTTTAGTAACAGTGGGATTGTGCCTTTTTACTTGTCAACCTTGGGCTTCACAGCCTCAGCAGCCAGCAGCTGTCTTAGGGAAGAAATGCCTCTAGCTCCAGTGGGCCGGGAGCAGGAAGCAAAGCTGGACCCCAAGGTTGAGGGGCTTTCACCCAGCTCCTAGAGCCTGGCACTTTGAACTTGGACTTAAAGCCTCCAAATTGTAAGAATAAACTCCTGTTTGATAAGGCCATCCCATTTGTGGCATGGGAGCTCTGATAGCATAGTGCCTAAGGTACTTGACTGCTAATCAGAAGGCTGGTGGTTCAAACCCACCAGCCACTCCTCAGAAGGATGATGGGGCAATCTACTTCCATAGTGATACTGCCTTGGAAACACAAGGAAGGGTCGCTATGAGTCAGGTCCGGCTCGACGGCACATAACAACAACAACAACTTTTGTGGTATATTCCTGTCGGAGTGGCACTAGGTAACCAGAACAAATGCACAGAAGGGAAGGGTGTGGCACAGTTGGCAAAACGGTATAAAATGTACTTTATTTGGAAAAACAAAAACTACAATAAGCAAACCAGGAGTCCAAAAATCAAAAGTAACAAATTGTAACAGATTGTATGATTAGCAACTCAAATTCAGATAGAATGCATCTGCATATGCACAAATCAAGCATGGACATAAAAGAAAAGGGTTGTACTTTGCTTTTTCAGCCCTTTTCAACATTATATTTGTGTTTAATATAAAGACTTGTGTATTGTGTTGTCAACAAAGATTTCAAAAAATAAAGTTCAAGAACACTTAAATCTAAGTCTCAGACCATGCAAAATCTCAGAACTCACCTCAACATCTTTGGCTTGAAGGGAAAGGCTATAAGGTACAAGATACTTTAAGCTTTAGCCAACCGAAACTTACTTTAAAAGGAAGGTATATTTTACTGTGAATTGTATTTTAAAGCAACGGCAATAAAATGGTAGTTCTAGAATCTCATAAACTTTGAATAAAAATGGAGCAGTTTACACTTAATGTTTTGTTTTATAAAGCTCTTCCAGATACTGCAAGGGTGAAAGCTGCTATTTTACATAAAACAACATTCTATTCCATAAAGATGTGTTCTAAATATGTAACACATGGGTACATTTCATGGCATTTTAAAATGTGTTGTTTTCTGGACTTGCCTTTATTGGTGATGTGAATAGTAAAGAATTATAAAACAGTGTCACCATTTAATGTAGGGAAGGATTATGATTTCATCATACAATCTTATTTTTAAAATAGTATTTTTACCTTCTGAAGAAGATTAAGAAACAAAAATTATCTTCATACATACAGTACATTTTGCTGGATCACACTATGTTGTTAGTTGCCAGCAATTTGATTCTGACAACACCATGTATACAGAGTAAAACTGCTCCACTGGGTTTTCAAGACTGATCTTTTGGAAACAGATCACCAGAACTTACTTCTCAGCACCTCTAGGTAGATTTGAACCTGCAGTCTTTCAGTTAGTAGTCTAATGCTTAAACATTTGTGCCACCCAGGAAACTGGATCAGTAGTGCAGCCGACACTTATCCCATATATTCCAGACTGATAAAATATTACAGAATGGAAAAGAGTCTCTCTCTATATTATATTTCCACATGCCATATAGTCAAATTAATTTAGTATTAAGTACAGATATTTCCACATTTGTTTACCACTAGCATTAATTTTGATCCTCAGCAGCAGAATTAAACTTATCAAAGATGATTCTATTTTAAGCAGGTCACTATTCGTCAATAACAAAATACAAAGTGAAGACTTAAAAACATAATAATTTCAAGTGACTGCATAGAAATAGTTTTCAATCATAGACATCAACAGTTCTCTAAAGAGACTCTAGAATTCTAACTACATTTTGGACAGCATTTTTCAAAACTGATAGTTGTGGCATATTAGTGAGTCCCAAAGTCATTCTAGGGACTCACAAGCTGCAGTTACATTAATAAAATAATAGAATAACCAAAACCAAACTGACTGCGGTCGAGTTTGATCCTACTCACAGCTACCCTTCCTTGGGTTTCCGAGGCGGTATCACTACAGAAGTAGATTGCCCAACCTGCTTTCCGAGGAGGGTTGGACAATGTACTTCCGTAGTGATACCGTTTCGGAAACCCAAGGAAGGGTCGCTATGAGTCCAATCAGACTCCACAGGAGTGCATTTGGTTTCGGTTATCCTATTATTTTATTAAAGAAAATGCAGGTTGGAAGCCCTAAAGTGACTCTGGGACTCATTAGCATACATATATGTATAATAAATGTGGCTATCTTTTCATGAAACATCTTTTTAAGTGGATATATTATTTTACAATTAGAATATATTTCTTATTATAGATTACAGCCAAAAACCATTGAAAGTTAATAGAAAGTAAAATGCAAAACTCTTGACTCTTGCTTGAAATTTATCTGTGTAGTTCATTTCCCACTCAAGCCCGGGAATTTAATACATTCCCACAATATCTAAAGTTCTAACAAATATAGAAAAATTATTCTCTGCATTAAAGACCAAATTTTCATTCCTGATGTTATGACTTACATTTTTGAAAAAGTGAAAATAATACTTCTCTCTTTTTATTGCTCTATCTACCTTTTCTAACTCATTCTTGGAGATAACTGAAGCTGAGTAGCACAAAGCTGCCCACACATTAGTTGTCTTCCTAGAGTCCTACAAGTTTAAAATATTCTCTTCTTTAGTACCACAGTGCCTAAGGCACTTGACTGCTAACCAGAAGGCTGGCGGTTCAAATCCACCAGCCACTCCTCAGAAGGAAGGTTGGGCAATCTACCACCATAGTGATATATTGCCTCAGAAATCCAAGGAGGGGTTGCTGTGAGTTGGGTCCAAATTGACAGCACATAACAACAACAACAACTTCTTTTGTACAGCAATAAGTTATTACTACAGTAACCAACATTCCCTCTAACTTTTGAAACTGTGAATGGGATATTATGCTATAAAACCAACTAACCAGAATGTCTGAACATAATTTAGAAAAAGTTAACTAAGTGATCACAAGCATCATTGTGGCATGTAATAATTAAATTCAAATAATTGTGACCAGTCATTGTTAGTTTATTGGCACAAGAAATTGTTCTAGAACTTATAGGGACCTGGGAGTTTGTGATGCATAGGTTTCCCATCACCCCTATTTCCCACACAACCCACTCACACTCCTGGAGTTCATCTCAGCATTCTGCAACTTTTTAGGGCTGATTTAAGGCAACCACTGGACACTGTGCCTGCTTTAATATGGTTCATAATACCCAAGGATGAATAAACCCTTTAGCAACATCAGATCAGTAAGGATCCCTTTAAAAAAAAAATCAAGAGATCATAAATGGTGGCCATCCAGGGACAGTGACCCTAGCACTCACCAGGAGATTGAACAAGTGCTCCCCTGGTGGTGTGGGAGCTCTGGTGGCATAGTGCCTATGGCACTTGACTGCTAACCAGAAGGCTGGTGGTTCAAACTCACCAGCACTCCTCAGAAGGAAGGTTGGTGGGTAACCTACTTCCATAGTGATACTGCCTCAGAAACCCAAGGCGGGGTTGCTATGAGTTGGGTGCAACTCAACAGCACATAACAACAACAACAACCTCTGATGGCATAGTGCCTAAGGCATTTGATTGCTAACAGAAGGCTGGTGGTTCAAACCCACCAGCCACTCCTCAGAAAGAAGATGGGGCAATCTACTTCCGTAGTGATACTGCCTCAGAAACCCAAGGAGGGGTCACTATGAGCTGGATCCAACTCGATGGCAGTGAGTTTGGTTTAGTTTTGCCCTGACTGTAAAAGGAAAAAAAAAATGAAGCTTCCTTCTTAGAAGTGGGGGAAAGGATTCCTAATCATTTAACAAGATAAGATTTGCTAGTATTTGGTTTAGGGCTCTTCTGCGTTTCTGAGAGAGACAGAGCCTTGTAATTTTCTTTTCTCGGCAGTTCCATCAGTTAGGAATTTGTACATGACTTAACTGGGTCTTCTGCTTCAGGGTCTCACAAATATAAACAAGGTATCACTCAGGGCTGTGGAATCATCTGAGACTAAACTATAGAAGGATACACTTTGAAGCTCATTTGGTTGTTGGCAGCATTAGTTCCTTGCAAGCTTCCAGAATGAGGGCCTGTTTCTCACTGGCTACCTGCCAGAGGCCACCCTATTTGTTATGTGGTCTTTCCCATATGACACAGCAGCTAGCTTCCTGAAGACAACGAAAGCAGATAGCCTCCTCACAAGATGTACGATATAATACATGTCACAATTGCTGAAGAGATATTCCATTACCTGTGCCATATTCTGGTCAACAGTAAGTCACAGGTTCCACCCACACTCAAGTGGAAGGGATTACACAAGGACATGGAATACCAGAAGACAGGGATCATGGGGCCACCTCAGAGTCTGTCTGCCACAGGATTTGATTCTATTATCTGTTGTATCAACTGGCTTTTCATAGGGCCTGCCTCTTTTTATGTTTTAAATAAAGTAACAAAAGAGATGTCCTTTGTTACTTTGTCATTTTGGAGAATTCTTGAAGTTCTAAATAGAAGAGACTTTCCACTTGAGAGAACTTAGGTTTGCTTCTGCTATCAACCCCAGGAAAAAGGAAACTTGAAATACACTGCAATCAGATTCTAGTTTAATAGTTTTGTTTGTTAACTTTTTATTGTGAATTGAGAAGTTTTCAGAGTATATTGGTTTTCCATTCAACAATTCATCCAATCTTGTTTTGTGACATTGATTGCAATCCCCAGAATGTAACAGCGCTCTTCTCACCTGTGTTTACTATTTCCATTCATCCTTCTTTCCTATCCCTTCTTGCCTTCTAAGCTTTATCCCAGGGTAAACGTTGCCCTGTTAATCTCATATGGTTAATAGTTCTAAGGAATGCATACCTCCCTGGTTGTTATTCACCTTATAGGCCTCTCTAGTGTTTGGCTGAAAGTTTAGCTGCTAGGGTGAGTTCAGTTCTGAGCTTGAAGGATGCCTAAGGGCCATAGTCTCAGGGGTTCCTCCAGTCTCTGTCAGACCAGAAACCTGGTCTTTTTGATTCTGAGTTTTGTTACACATTTTTCACCCATTCTATCCAGGACTTTTTATTGTGACCCTTTTCAGAGCAGTCAGCAGTGGTAGCTGGGCATCATCTAATTTTCCTGGTCCCAGGGTCATGGAGGCTGAGTTCATGTGGTCCATTAGTCCTTTGGTCTAACTGCTTCCATGTATCTTTGATTTTCTTCACTCTTCTTTGCTCCAGACAGGGAGAGATCAACAGTGTACCTTAGACGGCTGCTTGCAAGTTTTAAGACCTCAGCCTAGCTTAAGGATTTTATGTACCATACAAGTAGTGAGAATTCAAATTTCAAACTTATATGGAGGTCATACAGTGTTTACAAATTCTCAGGGGTAACTTTTTCCCTATGACCCAACAACAAAGTCAAGACATATTTCTTGCCGTCATTCTGCATAACAGGCTTTTACTGGTTTACTCTTTCATTGAGGATGCAGTCCTTTGGCCTCTTATTAAACTTCCCACTTTAGGTGGAACTTATGCTTTGCTTCCTTTCCTCTTCCTTGAGAAGCCATGAGTATATCCTACAGTGTGGTGGTAAAAGGAAGTCACAGATATGAAGCAGTAACTAAATATTACATTTTTAATATCATCTCTTAACATAACTTCATCTTATTTTCACTAGAGGGTTGATCATCTTATGGGTTGTTGTTGTTGTTACGTGTCGTCAAGTCAGACCCGACTCATAGCGATCCCTCCTTGGGTTGCCAAGGCAGTATCACTACAGAAGTAGATTGCCCAATCTGTTTAATTTTCAAAAGCAAAGGTACCACAGAAATAAGAAAAAGTTAAAAAGTGACAAAAACTAAGAAGGCATCATTCATTCACTTATTTATTCAACAATGTCTTGGGTTCACCTTTCACTACTCATATTTACAATGTTTAACCTTAAGTATCAAGTTTAAAGTGTGGGCCTGGGGAAAAGGGCCAAAGAATATAATAGGACTGTCTTTAGTCTGGGCCTGAACTAGAGAGAGAAAGGATGCTAAAAGTCCATATGGGAGCTCTGGTGGCATAATGCATAAAGCATTTGACTGCTACCCAGAAAGCTGGCAGTTCAAACCCAGCACCACTCCTCAGGAGGAAGATTGGGCAATCTACGTCTGTAGTGATACCTGGGAAACTCAAGGAGTGGTCACTATGAATTGGATCTGACTCGATGGCAGTGAGTTTGGTTTTTTGGTTTTAGAAGTCCATGCAAACTCAAATCTAGCTTATGAGACCTAGGGTTTGGAATCAAAATTTATAATGGCAAAAGGAATTATTAGATGGAAGTATTTCATCTTCATGCTTTCTTCACGATCCTATAGTTGTGGTGGAGGGCTAGTCAAGGATTCAACAATAAAGGCTTTGTGTTAGGCTGGGTTCTCTAGAGAAACAAAACCAGTAAAGCTTAGAGAGAGAGAGAGAGAGAGAGAAATTTATCTTGGGAAAATGGCTCACACACTTATAGAAGTTGGCAAGTCCCAAGTTCTTGGATCAGACGTCAAGCTGGAGGCTTTTCCCAACTCATGCAGCTGCAGGGGCTGATGAGCTCAAGGTTGGCTGTACGGGCTGTTGACTCCAACAAATGACGAATCCAAGATCTCCAAGCCAAATGGTGGATTGTTTGCTCACAGACAGTTGTAGACAGCACAACAGGATCCCGATCCACACAAGAGTGTCTCTTTTTCCCAGGATGTCCATAAATACATTGGAAGCAGACCACACCCCTAGGGAAACTCCCTTTCAATGGATTGGCTGCTTAAAACATATACATCTGATCTCATCATGGGAATAACCCACATTACAAATGCTTAAACCACTCAGAGTTGTGGTCCAGCCAAGTTGACACACAACCCCAACTATTACAGGCTTGAAGCCAACTTGGCCTCTTTCTACCCTAGAATTGCATCTAATAAGGTCAAGGCAAGTCCCCTTGCTTGATGAGTCTAGGAAAGTATGGAGGGATGAATCTATCTGTATTACTTATCTATTTTTGCCTTAACAAATTACAACAAACATAGTGGCTTCAAACAACACAGATTTATTATTATATACTTCTGTACATCAGAAATACAGTATAGGTCTCACTGGACTAAAATCAAGGTGTCAGCAGATTGCATTCCTTTTTGGGGGCTTTAGAGAGAATTAATTTCTTGCCCATTAAAATTGTTGATAAAATTCAATTCCTTTCAGTTGTAGGACCGAGGTCCCCATTTCCTGCTGACTGTAAGCTAAGGGCCTTTCTCCCTCCTAGAGGTCACTGCACTCCTTGACTCATGCCTCCCTTTTTCCATCCTCAAAGCCAGGAATCAAGTCAAGTCCCTCTCACATTCGAATCTTTCTCTTTCTTCCATCTCATCTCTGGGGCTCAGCAGGAAAAAGTGCTCTATATTATAGACTCCTGTGATTACATAGGGCTCACCTAGATAATCCAGGGTAATCTTGCACTGAAGTGCCTTACCCTTAATTACATCTCCAAAGACTCTTTGACATTTAGACAATGTTTTCACAGGTTCTAGGAATTAAAATGTGGACTTTGGGGGGGCTACTATTCTGCCTACCACACAGCCCTACTGATCTAGCACCATGGAGGTCCTTAAGTAGGAAAGCTCTCCTAGTTAAATACACAAACTGGATTTGGAAGTAGAAAGTAAAGGTTTTGTTTTTTTAAAAATAGTCTCTCTTGGACATGCCAGCACAAAATAGGATGCTTCATAAAATTACTATAATTAAATTACTATTATATAAAATTAATTTTACAAAGTTTCAAAAGAAGGAGTCTGGTAAGAAGATGGCGGACTAGGCAGAAGGATTGCACAGACCCTCTTCAACAAAGAAAAGGGAAACCAATTAACACAGACACAGAAGA
>NW_006921684.1:2819423-2831249 GCF_000298275.1 Orycteropus afer afer
TAAATCTTCACCCAAATCCTAATAAAAAAAAAAAAAAAAGTTTCAAAAGAAGAAATAATGTTCCATTACATAAAATAATTAGAATAGGACATTTTTATGAATATACACTTATTTGTGACATAGAACTAACAATAACTTTGCAAGTTATGTAATATTAAGTTCCTACTACATATGATTAAGATGTTTTATGAAACACTAATAATCCAAATTTGTAATATCAAACCATTACATAATAGGGAAATATTATTTCTTTCCATAAAAACTTTAATAATGACAATGCATCAATTTCTTTATTTTTCTAGGTCTATACTTGTGAGACTTCATCATTTCAGAATAATTGTCTTTTCATGATGGAATTTTATTCCATTAATTCAGTCCAATATGGTAAATTTAAAACTGTTCTTTGTGCTTTCAGAGTACATCTACTTATTCCCTTTAGAAAATTTTCTTTCTGAGTATTATTTAGTCATTTTAGTGTCTTATAAATGATAGCTGTTTTGTAGAAGGTAAAACTAGTTCTAAAAGGTAAAACTGGTAATAATCTCTTATTATACTATGTTTTCACCAGAATCTTAACACAAAATAGTTTTGGCTCTAAAGTAAACCAGTAACTATAATAGTTGGACAATTTATTTATGTATCTATTTTGTGTCATGCATAAATCCAAGAAGCATATCTTACCATAAAACTCTTATTCACTTATCTGCTAAGGTTTATCTGAGGAAACAGAAATATGATTTCCATTTATAGTTTGGGTTAACCTTTACTTGAAACTCTTGGGAATATTCTATAACAATGAGATTAATTTAGTATGCAACCCTAGAAAAGTTACCTTTGATAGAAAGACAGATACACAGACATGAAGTGTCAGTCTTAATGGTTTTTCAAATTATACTTTGCTCTCTATTTTCCCAATGAATGCTATTCTTACATTACTTCTTTGTTATCCAAATGAACATGAGGTATTCTGATATATTAAATATTATGATGAATAATATAGATAACATGTAAATTTCCTCTAATCAAAAATCTATGAATAAAACTTTGTGGTAGTTCGGTTTGTGTGTCAACTTGGCTGGGCAGCTGGTGGTAGTTAATCCCCATGAGGAGACTGGCAATCAACTCCATGGTGGGATCTACCACAAGCAGCTGGGTAGCTGCCTTTGGGTATGTGGTCTGCTTCCTGTATATAAGGAGAAGTCTTTGGGAATGGTCTCTAGCCTTTGGCATGCTTGGACCCTGCATGTAGCCATGTCATTGCTCAGCAGCCTGCTATGCTCTGCCAACCTTGGAACTTACAGTGGATTTAAGTTAATGGCCTGCTGTGTGGTTTGGTAACATCGAGACTGTGCTTTTTTACTTGTCAACCTTGGGGCTTCTCAGCCTCAGCAGTCAACAACTGTCTGAGTGAAAATGCCTCTAGCTCCAGTGGGCCAGGAGCAGGAGGCAGAGCTGGACCCCAAGGTTGAGGGGCTTTCACCCAGCTCCTAGAGCCTGGCACTTTGAACTTGGCCTAAAGCCTCCAAATTGTAAGAATAAACTCCTGTTTGTTAAGGCCATCCCATTTGTGGTATGTTTCCTGTCAGAATAGCACTAGGTAACCAGAACAAACTTAATCATTATTAATAACATAGATATCCACAGAAAAAAAATTCAAATACAAATACAGCCAATAATTTTGATTGGACATGAACCAAAACACTAAGAAAAAATAGCTGGACACATACAAAAACAGATCACGTGATCCTAATGCTGGGTGCTCTGGTAGCATAGTGCCTAAGGCATTTGACTGCTAACCAGAGGGCTGGCGGTTCAAACCCATCAGCCACTCCTCAGAAGGAATGTTGGGCAATCTATTTCCATGATGATTTTGTTGTTGTTGTTATGTGCCGTCGAGTGGGACCTGACTCATAGTGACCATTCCTTGGGTTGCTGAGGCAGTATCAATATGGAAATAGATTGCCCAACTTTCCTTCTGAGGAGTGGCTGGTGGGTTTGAACCTCCAGCCTTGTAGTTAGCAGTCAAGTGCCTTAGGCACTATGCTACTAGAGCTCCCTCCATAATGATATCACCCTGGAAACCCAAGGAGGGGTCAAGCAACTCCAGAAAAACAGTAAGAAGAATCATTTGTTTATTTTTATTTATTTATTTATTGATTTGTAGTCATTTCTTATACTCTGTTCCAGGGGCAGCACTGGTTTCTAATCTTTACAACAAACTAATCTAAGCTTTACATCAGCACTGTAATTACAAGGCATGACCATCTTAGAGCTAAAGAAACTGAAGCTCAGAGGCATTTTTTAAATCTGAGTCTGAATTCAAAGTTCATACTTTATTTACTAAAAATTTAACCTACCAGTTGTGAACACCATTATTTTTTAAGTGCTAGGGGGAAACATACTTTTGTTTTGGGCTGTTGGGACACATAGGCAGAGGTCATTATTGCCACATTATATCATTGTACATATCAGCCAAAAAAACTTTATGTGCCAATTTAAAAAGCTATAGTTGTCAGATGTTCTTGATCTGTCCCCTGAAATAATCTGTCAACTCTTTTACATCAACATTTATTTCATTATCTTTAGATATTCTACATTCATGAGCAAGTTTCAGAGTCTCTTATGACATCAGTGTTAGTTGTGCCTTTCTTTTCTGTCTTTTTAATGACCTTTTGCTTTCTTCATGTATGATGTCCTTATTGTCATCCTACAACTCTTCTGGTCTTGGGTCATTAATTTTCAGTGCATCAACTCCATTATTGAGATGCTTGGCAATGAAAATTGAATATGTCATGGACTACCAGAAGAACAAATAAATCTGCCTAGGAAGAAGTAAAGCCAGGAGAGTCCCATCAAGATGGCAGGATAGGCAGACAAGCTACACAGACGCTCTGCAACAAATCATGAGAAAGCAACTGAATCCAATACAGAAGATGATCCTGGAACCCTGAGCTCTAAAGGCAAGGATAAAGAAGTGGATTAAATACCAACTAGTAGAAGAATCTGAATAAAAACAGTAAGTAAGGAGACAAACAGAGCTGCGGACTGCTATCTGTCCTGAAGGCACAGACACTTTGAATACATCTCGGTAGCAATCTAAGAGTAGGTTCTGCTCATTAAGGACTGCATGGGCAAGGACTGTATTGGTGCCTGACAACCAGAAAACAAAACAGCAAAGAAGGAGACAAACAGACCTGTGGACAGCAGCGGCTGTCCAGAGGGAACAGCCATTTTAAATATTTGCAAGCAGCAGGGGCAAACATTTTGAACATATCCAAGTAGCGTTCTTATGTGGTCTGGAGTAGGATCCATTTGCCAAGGACAGCACAAATGGCTGCACTGGAGGCTGATGACTAGAAAGGGGCAATATTCCCCTTTTTATTCTCATAACCCACATACTATTGGTGAATTAAGGTGTGGCCATCCCCAACCTTCCCCCACCTTCATAACCAGCAGGAATTCCACCCTCATCAATGCTCTGGCAGAGCCTGCCTCCCTTACCCCAGCCCCCACAGTTTTATTTTTGATTGTTCATTTCTAAAGTATTCTTTTTATCTTCCTCCTTTCTTCCTCTATTCTTTCCTCCCTTTCCTGTCCCTGGTTCTTGGTCTTTTTTTCTTTTCCATTTTCCTGATTCCCTTTTTTTCTCTTTCTTTTGGTTCTTCTGATCCCTTACTTTTGCTTCTGCAGTTTTCTTATTCTTTCATTATGATTCTCATATGCTTGCTCTTTTCTCTCATTCCGACTGCCCCAGGTATTGTGGGTTTCTCTAATTATCTTTCTTTTATCCTTTTAAAGTACATTTTTTAAAATTTTCTTTCTCATTTATTGAAATTTTTTTTTTTTTTTGCAATTGGAACTGCTTGTTTATGCTGTTTCAGTTTTTTGTTCTCTTGTTTTTATTTATTGGTGTCTTAGTTATTTTTTATTTTGTCTAACTGTGTGGAAGACAGTAACTATTCCAACACAACCTACCCACACCTGCAACTCCTGCAGCTCCACTGACTGAGTGAAGGCCACAAATTTCTTTTCCACTAATTGACCAACAAAACATGTCAGCCAATAGCAACTCAACTCACCTTCAACTGTTCCTTACAAACAGCTAACAGAGATCTGTGCACACACTCTCATTCTCTTTCACACATTAAATATAAATATAACATCACCACAATGCCTCAGAGACAACAAGTCATCACAGTCCACCCAAGAAGCAAGATAATGTAGTAGAAACAAGGGACCAGAATACATCCCCAAAGAAGCAGCAACACTGGAAATCCCTGATAAGGAATGAAAAAGAATTATATTTGGGTGTCATCAAAGGACTGAGAGGTAGATCAAGGAAAACACTGACAAAATTAAGGAAAACAGACAAAACTCTAGAACAATTCAGGAAAAAATACAAGAACAGATTGAAAAAATTACAAATGATACAAAAATAACAAAAAGAAATCCAGAAGATTAATACTAAGATATCAGAAATAGATAACACATTGAAGGGGCAAAGGAGTAGAATCAAATCAATGGAACAAAGAATTAATAAGATTTAAGACAAATAGCTCAATATTATTTTGTTAAAGGATCAATTACACAAAAGATTAAGATGGAGGAATAGGCAGACAAGCAACACAGACCCTCTTCAACAAAGAAAAGAAAAACCAATTCACAGAGATACGGAAGATCATCCTGGAACCCTCAGCTTTGAAAAGAACTATATAGACATGGATTTGAAAGCCAGTGAAGTCAAAGCCCAACTGTTTATTACCCCATCTGGTTAAGACAGATAGGAGCCCAATTGGAAACAAATAAGTGAACATAATTACTCAGTTACTTCAAAACTGAATAGGATGAAAGTTCAACTTAACCCTGGTTAAGACAAATAGGACTCAGATGGAGACAAATGCGTAAACACAATAGCTCAGTTATTTAAGAACCAAATCAAATGAAAAGCCAATTTGCACATTCTTTCCTGCTATTCCCCTAGAAACAGGTGATAAGCATGTTAATGTGTCTCAGAAGACAACCTGAAAATTAACTTTGGCCTGTGGATATGCACATTGACACAGACAAGAACAAAGTTGCTGGGAACTGACATTCTCCCCTCTGCCTAAGCCCCGAACAGCTGATGACAGGAAGCCAGTGTGAATCATCTGGTACACAAGCACACTACATTAAAAAATGACTGTCCCTTTAAACCGAGGCAAAGGAAATTTCAGCCAGTCATCAACTATTTCACGCCCAAATTCCTGAAATTTTTATGACTATGCATAAGCCTCTCTCCTGAAACTTACAAAAACTGTAATTTGATTTAGATTTAGGGAGTCAGATTTGGGTAAAGGCACCTGTCTCCTTGCATTGCCACTTTGCAACAAATCATTTTCTCTCCTCTTAATCACTCAGTGTATAAACTGTTTTGGCCTGACTGCACACCAGACAGGGACCCGCATTAGGTCCTATTTCAGATTAGGCACCAACTAGTGGAAAAACCTGAATGAAAATACTGTGTACAGAGACTGTCTGAGCTTTGCTGCATTAGCTACTCTGACAGGACCAACAGTCTGAATATTTTCCATGTGGTTTTGGGACTGGAGAATTGACTTAAAGATCAGCCCTGGTCACCAAGGGCTGCAGGGATGACTGTACTAGTGGCCTATGACTAGGAAGGGAAAGACCAAGGAAGGAGACAAACTGAGTTGTTGGCTTTCTGCTGTTCAGAGGGCGCAGCCACTTTGATTGTTTACACATGGCAGTCATTTTGGATATTTAAAGTGACTGAGGGTGCAGCCATTTTGAATGTTTACAAGCAGCAGCCATTTTGGTTATTTAAAGTGACCAAGGGTGCAGCCATTTTGAATCTTTACAAATGGCAACCATTTTGGATTTTAAAATGACATCATTCTCATTTGGATTCCAGGGACCTGAGAATAGGCTCTGTTTGCCAAGGTCGGCAGGGACATAAAAGAGGCTGACATCAAGAAAGGAAATAGGTGGTGAGTGTATAAGTGCTGTCAACTAGTGAAGAGAGGAGCACAGCACAGTACCCTGCTTGCATAGATTACATAGAAAGAAAACAAAAATCAAGAGAAAATCACTCCAACATACAATCACCAATTAAATAGAAACATAAAAATGTCACAATGCCTCAGAGACAACAGAGCATCACAGTCCACACAAAAAAGCAAGATAAAGCAGGAGAAACAAGGACCAGGATACAGACCCAAAATACATCCCTGAGGAAGACACAGCATTGGAACTCCCTGATAAGGAATTAAAAAGAATTATATTTAGGTATCTTCAGCGAACTGAGAAACAGATCAAGGAAAACACTGACCAAATGGAGGAAAACACAGAGAAAACCATACAACAATTTTGAAAGACAATACAAGAGCAAAATGACAAAATAAATGAAAAATTAGAAATGACACAAAATCTACACACAGAAATCCACAAGATTAATACTAAATTTTGAGAAATAGGTAACACATTGAATGGGCAAAGGAGCAGAATTGAATCAATGGAAGACAGAATTAGTGATTGAAAACAAATACCTGAACACATCTTTGGAAAGGGATAAATCAGAAAAAAGATCAAAACAAAATGAAGAAAGCATAAGGTTGATGTGGGATACCATTAAAAGGAATAACCTACATGTCATCAGAATTCCAGAACAGGAAGAGACAAATAAAACCACAGAGAAAATTGTCAAAGATTATTGGAAGACAATTTTCCTGGTGTGATGAAAGATGAGAATATATCCATTCAGGAAGTCCAACAAACCCCAAACAGGATAGACCCAAAAAGAAAATCACCAAGACATCTCATCATCAAACTTACGAAAACCAAAGACAAAGAAAGAATCATGAGCACAGCACAGGAAAAACTAAAAGTTACCTACAAGGGACAACCAATAAGACTAAGCTTGGATTTCTCAGCAGAAACCTTGTAGGCAAGAAGACAATGGGATGGTATATATAAAACTCTGAAAGAGAAAAATTTCCAACTAAGAATTATGTACCCAGCAAAATTGTTCCTCAAATATGATGGTGAAATTAAGACATTCCCAGATAAGCAGAAATTAAGGGAATTTGTTAAAACCAGACCAAGCTTACAAGAGACGCTTTGAACAGAGAAGCAACAACAGCCAACAATTTACCATTAACACACATGATGATATAACCCAGAAACTAACCAGGCTATAGAAGTATCCAAAGTAAATAAGCTACAAGATTGTAAACAGGGAACCAGAGACATCAACTGACAAATGAGGACAACTACAAACCAAAAGGAGCTCTGGTAGCATAGTGTCTAAGGCACTTGCCTGCTAACCAGACAGCTGGCGGTTCAAACCCACCAGCCACTCCTCGGAAGGAAGGTTGGGCAATCCTAGTTCCGTAGCGATACTGCCTCGGAAACCCAGGGAGGGGTCGCTATGAGTCGGGTTTGACTCGACGGCACATAACAACAACAACAACAGGAAAGTCAAGACAACTACAAGACAGAATGGACTGTTCTAAACTTGGGATGAAAACTATAAATCACAGGGTAATCTCAAAGAAAAATGATAAACTTTCACATCAAAATAAAAAAGAGGACCAGCACAAATATTTAGCAAATACTAAAACAATAGCAACAAAGGAAGTGATAACACGATTCATAAATAAAATGAGCTCAGCATAGAAAATTACATGGAACAAAGAAATCAATACCACGAAAAAGCACATGACAAAAATGACAGCAACAAATTCATATTTGCCAATAATTACATATCTGACAAGGGACTTATCTCTAAGATGTATAGAAAACTCCAATGCCTCAACACCAAAGGAATTAACAATCCAATTGAAAAATGGGCAGAAGACATGAATACACACTTCACCAAGAAGGATATTCAGGTGGCCAGCTAATGCATGAAGAGATACTCACAATCATTGGCCATCAGTAGTATGCAAATCAAAACAACAATGAGATACCATCTCACCCCAGCACTGATGACAAGGTTCAATGAGACAGAAAATAACTAATGCTGGCAGGGATGTGAAGAGATTGGGACTCTCATACACTGCTGGTGGGACTGTGAAGCGATACAGCCACTGTGGAAACCAATATGGTGATTCCTTAGAAAGCAGGAATTGGAGATACCATTAGACCCAGCAATCCCATTACTAGGTGTATATCCTAGAGTGGTGAGACCAGGACAGGAACAGATATATGCATACGTATGTTCATTGCAGCACAATTTACAATAGCAAAAATATGGAAACAACATACGTGCCCATCAGCAGAAGAGTGTATGACCAAACTATGGTACACACACACAATGGAATGCTATGCAGTACTAAGCAGAGTCTGCTAAACACCACATAATATGGATGAACTTGGAGGACAGTATGCTGAGTGAAATAAGTCAATCACAGAAGGACAAATATAGTATTAGTTCATTGTTGTGGAGGGTCAAGGAAAGGTTTATATATGGAGGGAAACTTTTTTTGTTGGTTGCCAGGGGTGGGATAGGAGGGGAGATAACACTGCAAAAAAAAAAAAGAAAAAATGCATTGACCCATGTCACTTTAGTTTTGTGTATTTCACTGTACATAAATTACATTTCAATAAAATGCATTTAAAAAAATGTAGAAAGCCTAAGATACATTTGGGACACCATCAAGAGGAATAATTTACATGTAATCAGAGTTCCACAACAGGAAGAGACAAATAAAACCGCAGACAAAATTGTCAAAGATCTGTTGGACGAGAATTTCCACAATGTGATGAAAGACAAAAATAAATCCTTTCAAGAAGTTCAACAAACCCTAAACAGAATAGAACCCAAAAGAAAATCTCCAAAACATACCATAATCAAGCTCACCAAAAAATAAAGATAAAGAAAGAAGCCTGAAAGCAACATGGGAAAAATGAAAAGTTACCTATAAAGGGCAACCAATAAGACTAAGCTCTGATTTCTCAGCAGAATCCATGCAGGTGAGAAGGCAATTAAATGATATATATATAAAATGTTGAAAGAAAAAATTCTCCAACCAAGAGTTATATGCCCAGCAAAACTGTCTCTCATATATGAGGGTGAAATGAGGAGATTTCCAAATAAGCAGATATTAAGGAAATTTGCTAAACCCAGACCAACCCTACAAAAACTCTTAAAGGGAGTCCTTCTGATAGAGAATCAACAATAGCAAACTGATGATTAACATACATGATGATATAACCTGGAAACCAACCCAGTAATAGAAGTATCCAAAGTAAAATATGCTTACAAGACTGTAAACAAGGAACCAATGATATAAATTTGTAAATGAGGACAACTACAAACCAAACAAAGGAAATAAATATTGTAGTTACAGACCTTCTAAATGGAGAGGAAGTCAAGACAACTGCGAGATAGAACAAACTGTTTTACACTTGGGAAGAAAATTATAAATCACAGGGTAATCTCAAAAAAAAAATAATAATAATGAATGTTTGAATCAAAATAAAATAGAAGACAAGCATAAATATTTAGTAAATACTATAAAAACAGCAATGAAGGCAATGATAACATGATTCATAAACAAAATGAACTCAGCACAGAAAATTATATGGAACAAAGAAATCAGTAACAACATGAAAAAACAAATAACAAAATAACATAAATAAATTCATACTTGTCAATGATTATACTGAATATCAATGGATTAAATGCATCACTCAAGAGACAGGCACATGCAGACTGGATAAGAAAACATAACACATCAATATGCTGTCTATAAGAGACTCTCCTCAGACACAAAGACAAAAAGAAATTAAAAATCAAAGATTGGAAAAAGATATATCAAGCAAATGGCAATCAAAAAAGGGTAGGCGTGAAAATATTAATTTCTGATAAAATAGGCTTTAAGACAAATATGACCATAAGAGACAAAGAAGGACATTATGTAATGATTAAAGGATCAATAGAAGAAGAGGACATAACTATAATAAATATCTATGCACCCAATGAAAGTGCCAAAATACATAAATCAGACTTTAAGAGATTTGAAAAGACAAATAGATGACTCCATAGTTGTAGTAAGAGAGACTTTAATATACCACTTTCAATAAGAGACAGAACAACTAGAAATAAACTAAATAAATATGCAGAAGAACTAAACAATACGATCAACCAACTTGACCTTATAGACATCTATACAGCACTCCATCCAACAATAGCAAAATAAACATTCCTTTCCAGCACACATAGGACACTCTCCTTCATATGTTAGGCCACAAAGCAAGACTCAATAAATTTAAAAAACACTAACATACTGCAAAGCATCTTCTCAGAACACAATGCTATAAAATTACAAATAAACACTAGGAAGATCAATGGAAAAAAAGCAAACACCTGGAAACTGAATAGCACCCTCCTCAAAAACGAGTGAGTAATAGAAGAAATAAAAAATGAAATTAAAAGGAGCCCTGAATCAAACAAGAATGAAAACACAGCATACCAAAATCATTGGAACACAGCAAAGCAGTGATCAGAAGGCAATTTATAACAATAGATGCACACATCAAAAAAAAGAAGAAAGAGACCAAATCAACAGCTTAATCAAATACTTCCAACAATTAGAAAAAGAGCAGCAAAAAATCCTATAGTCACCAGAAGAAAAGAGATAATAAAAATTTTAGCAGAAAAAAAAAGAAAATAAACAGAAAATAGATAATAGTGAAAATCAACAATACTAGAAGTTGGTTCTTTGAAAAGATTAATAAAATCTACAAACCACTGGCAAACTTAATAAAGGAAAAGAAAAAGATGCAAATAACATGGATAAGAAATGAAAGGGGTAATGTTACAACAGAACCAACAGAAATAAAGAGAATATTAAGATACTAAGAAGAACTGTATCTCAACAAATTTGAAAACCTAGAAGAAATGGACAGATTTTGAAAAACACACTACTTATTACTAAACTAAAACATCCTGAGGTGGAAAACTGAACAGACTCATAACAAAAGAAGAAATTGAAAAAGTCATAAAAAAAAATACCAACAAAAAAAGTCCTGGCCCAGGTGGTTTCACTGGAGAATTCTACCAATCATTCAGAAAAGACCTGATATCAATCCTACTCAAGCTATTCCAGAACATAGAAAAGGGGGAAATCCTCCCTAATCCATTTTATGAAGCAAGCATAACCTTGATACCAAAACTAGGCAAAGACACCATTAGAAAGGAAAACTACAGACCAATATCCATCATGAATATAGATGCAAAAATCTTCAACAAAATCCTAGCAAATAGACTCCAACAACATATCAAAGAAAAATAATATACCATGACCAAGTGGAATTCATTCCAGGCATGCAAGAATGGTTCAATGTTGGGAAAACAATCAATGTAATCCATTGCATAAGTAAAATAAAAGAACAGAATTACATGAGTATATTGATCGATGCAAAAAAGGCATTTGATAAAATCCAACACCCATTCCTCATAAAAACTCTCAGAAAAATAGGAATAGAAGGGAAATTCTTCAACATAGTAAGGCATGTATGCAAAATCAACAGCCAACATTATTCTCCATGGAGAGAAATTGAAACCACTCCCATTGCAAACAGGAACCAGACAAGGATACCCTCTATCTCCACTTCTATTCCACATCATATTGGAAGTCCTAGCCAGGGCAATAAGGTAAGAAAGGGAAATCAAAGGCATCCAAATTGGTAAGGAAGAAGTCAAAATTTCTCTATTTGCTGATGATATGATCCTATACCTAGAAAGCGATCAGCCAAGGGGCAGTTTAAGCATAGGTACTGAAACAAGGCGGGCTTGTGCTTACTCACTGATCTGCACTGAAC
>NW_006921684.1:2835408-2837314 GCF_000298275.1 Orycteropus afer afer
ACAAATCTCAAAATCTACTATACAGCCACAGTTGTGAAAACCACCTGCTATTGGTACAACTACAGACACACAGACCAGTGGAACAGAGTTGAGAACCCAGAAATAGATCCATCCTCCTATGGTCAATTGATCTTTGACAAAGGCCCCAAATTCATTCAATGGGAAAGATATAGTCTCTTTCACAAATGGTGCTGGCAAAACTGGATATCCATTCCCAGAAAAATGAAACAAGAGCCATACCTCACACCATATACAAAAATGAACTCCAGATGGCTCAAAGACTTAAATATGAAACCTAAAACTATAAAGTGCATCAAAGAAAAAATTGGGGCAAAGTTAGGGGGTCTAACTTATGACATAAATAGACTATCAAGCATAACCCAAGATGCACAAACAGCAGAAGATAAAATAGATGATTGGGACCTTCTAGAAATTAAATTCTTATGTGCATCAAAAGAATTCTCCAAAGAAGTAAAAAGAGAACTTACAGGATGGGAAAAAAATATTTGGCAATGACATATTGGAGAAAGGACTTATCTTTAAAATTCATAGAAAACTCCAACACCTCAACATCAAAAAGACAAAAAAAAATTCAATTACAAAATGGGCAGAAGATATAAATAGACATTTCACAAAGAAGATATTTAGGCAGCCAACAAACACATGAAGAAATGTTCACCATCATTGGACATTAGAGAGATGCAAATCAAAATAACAATGAGGTATCATCTCACCCCAGCAATAATAACAAAATTCAACAAGACAGAAAATAACAAATGCTGGAGAGGACGTGGAGAGATTGGAACTCTCATATATGGTTCATGGGACTCTAAAATGAGACAACCACTGTGGGAATCAGTATGGAGATTCCTTTAAAAGTTGGAAATAGATATACCATTTGGTCTGGCAATCCCATTACAAGGTATATATCCTAAAGAAGTGAGAGAGGCAGGACACTCATGTTCATCGTAGCACTATTCACAATAGCAAAGAGAAGGAAACAACCTAAGTGGCCATCACCCGAGGAATGGATAAACAAACTGTGGTACATACACACAATGGAATACTGTGCAACCCTAAAGAATAATGTAGAGTCTACAAAACACTGCATAACATGGATAAACTTGGAAGACACTATGCTGAGTGAAATAAGTTAATCACAGAAGGACAAATACTGTAGTAGTCCACTATTGTAAAGAGTCAAGGAAAGATTTATACATGGAAAGAAACTTTCTTTGTTGGTTACCAAAAAACATCAATCCATATATGTGTGTGTGTGTGTGTGTGTGTGTGTGTATGGATACGTTCTGGTTACCTAGTGCCGCTCTGACAGGAATATACCACAAATGGAATGGCCTTAATAAACAGAAGTTTATTCTTACAATTTGGAGGCTTAAAGTCTGAGTTCAAAGTACCAGGGACTGGGTGAAAGCCCCTCAACCTTGGGCTTCAGGTCTGCCTCTTGCTCTCAGCTCACTGAAGCTAGAGGTACCTCTTCACTCAGGCAGCTACTGGCTGGTGAGGCTAACAAGCCCAAGGTTGACAAATAAAATGCAACAGTCCTGATTTTACCAAACCATACGGTAGGCCACTAATTCAAGTCCATTATAAGTCCCAAGGTCCACAGAGCATGGCAGGCTGCTGAACAATGACACAGCTACATGCAGGGTCCAAGCATGCCATAAGCTGGAGACCATTCCCAAATCCACTTCTTATATATGGGAAGCAGACCACATATCCAAAGCAGCTACTCACCTGCTCCAATAGATTCCACCATGGAGTTAATTACCAATCTCACCATGGGGAATAACTACATTCAGCTGCCCAGCCACTCAACCAGGCCCAGCCAAGTTGACACACAAACATAACCAGTATATAGTATATATGTACATATGTGTGTGTGTGT
>NW_006921684.1:2839029-2852819 GCF_000298275.1 Orycteropus afer afer
ATGGACACTGGGAAGAGGTAACTATGGGGAGGAAGTGGGAGGGGAGCTGTTGCATTGTGGTAAACTGTGGTCAATGACATGAGACAAAGTATACGTGAACTGCTGTATGGAAAGTGAATTTGCTCTGTAAATCTTCACCCAAATCAAAATAAAATAAAAAAATTAAAATTAAAAAAAAAAAAAGAAGTACAGCCAGAATGCTCCTTTGAAGAGAGATTTCATTCAGACTTTGAACATGTTATCAGGAGGGACTAAGCTCTGGAGAAGGACATCTTGCTTGGTGAAGTAGAGGGTTAGTGAAGAATAGGAAGACTGTCAATGAGATGTATTGACACACTGGTTGCAACAAAGGGCTCAAACATAGCAACAATTATGAGGATCGTGCAGGACCCAGCAGTGTTTCATTCCGATGTAGTCAAAACTGACTCGACAGTACCTAGCAACAAAAAGTTGTCAGATCATAATAAAAAACCATAGATGTATTGCTTAACATATGCCTGTACAACATTAAGAGCTAACTTGGGAACCAAAAGCAATAAAAATTAGGAAAATTCTAAATTACCCAATTGTGGTTGCCTTTAATTTTTGAACTTGCCTTTAATGGATTCCATATAGAGAATCCGGAAGGAAGATGGGGCAATCTACTTCCGTAGTGATACTGCCCTGGAAACCCAAGGAGGGGTCGCTATGGGTCGGGTCTGACTCAACGGCACATAACAACAACAACAACATATAGAGAATGTACAGTCCTGAAATCATTATCAAAATGTTTCTGCTCACTTTAGTAATTAGTATTCCATGTTTAAAGAGCTCTGGTGGCACAGTAGGTAAGGCATGTGGCTGCTAACCAGGTCAGCTGTTCAAACCCACCAGCTGCTCCATTGAGGAAGATGAAGCAATCTACTTCCATAAACATTTTCAGCCTTGGAAACCCGATGGGGGTTGCTATGAGTTGGAATTGACTCCATGGCAATGGGGAATTCCATTTTTTGACAATGGAGTTTTAGGAAATGTTGACAGATATGATCAATTGTACTTCCTAATAAATTATGTAAGATATGTATTAGTTCACTGTAAATTGATCCATCTGCAAATCTGAAACAATATGGTGTTCAATTCAGCTTGCAAAGGAACATAGTTTTCATATAGTTCAAAGAATCTGCAGTAATTATTGCTGCAGGAATACTACTGATAATTTCACAGTAAGACTTATATTGAATTTGGATCATTTTATGAGCTAGGGGTCCAGTTTCTATTGTCTATAGTCCCCCAAACTGTCAATACTAGTTTTATCATTTTGACTAACAATATGAGCTGTTGTGCATACATAATTGAATACCATATATATTATTTTTGACAGCTGTTTTTTGCTATATTTTAACACTCTGCCTAAAAGTGGTTCCACAAGATTAACAAATCATGCAGCCCTGTTTTTCTTCTAAGGAATTTAGCTCCAAAAACTAGTCATGACAGGAAAGACTAGAAGTTAGCATAGGCAGAAGACCCTCTCCATCCTTCCCTCACGAGATCCCTCTTCCTCCTCCTCTCTCTTTAACAAATTTTGGTTCATGTGGGAAAAAAAAGTCATGATATAAGCCTTTTCCACAAGTTATTTTCATAATGAATACAAGCTTTGCATGAAATCAGAATGTATATGTAACATTTGTATTTTACTAAGAGTTTGTTAAGGTGATAAATCTCACTTTCAGGAAAAACTTGACCACCAAACAGCACTCACAATGTCAGCAACACTTGTATGGGGAGTAAACAGGAACAGAGATTTCCAAATGACAAGATTCAAATATATAGGAACCCTATTGCAGGCTAACATTCTGTGATATAAACAATCTGTGATAATAATACAACAGGCACCTAGTCTTACCAATGAAAATAGCATAACAATGTTGAGAAATTGTGCAGCTGAAAACTGAAAATCATACTGAGACTTGAAAATCAATACACAGACTGAAAAATGTGTGACAGTAGCTGGATACAGGCCAAGAGCCTAATATATTATGAACTTCTTTGTATTTATTCTTAGCAGCCCTTTGTATTATGCAAAGGATCATCAGGTATACTAGACTTGTAAAATTATACAATTTGATAACCAAGAAGGATACTGTATCCTGGTAAAAAGTAAAATAAAATAACTGTTTTATTGTGATTTGGGTGAAAGTTTACAGAGCAAATTAGTTTTCCATTAAATAGTTCATACACATTTTGTTTTGTGACATGGGCTGCAATCCCCACAACATAACAGCATTCTTTCCACTTCCTCCCTAGGCTTAGCATTTTTCTTTGTCTTTCTTTCCTTCCTATCCTTGGCTTCTGAGTTTTATTCCTGAGCAAATAATCTCTTATGGTTGATTGTTCTAAGAACTGTGCACCTCCTGCATGACGTTATTGTTCACTTCGTAGGTCTGTCTACTGTTTGGCCAAAAGTTGAGCCATGGAGGTGAGTTCAGTTCTGGGCTTGAAGGGTGACTAAGAGTCATAGTCTCGGAGACTCCCCCAGTCTCTAACAGACCAGTAAGCCTCTTTCTCGTTTTGAAGTTTGCTCTACATTTTTCTCCCACTCTATTCAGGATCTCCTGTTGTGATCCCTTTCAGAGCAATTGGCAATAGTATCCAGGCACCATCTAGTTCTTCGGCTCTCAAGGTCATGGAACCTGAGGTTCACATGGTCCACTAGTCCTCTGGACTAATTGTCAATTTAAAAAAAATTATTGTATGTGTTTGTGGTAGCAATTAGTGGGGTAAGGCAGAACTGGGACTCTAGGTTCTGCATTTATGATATTTCACCTCAAAAATAATGTTTACACTTGTGCTCAGACTTATCATCTACAAAACGATAAAAGTAAAACAAGTCTTTTCATGCATGTCAGTTGCAGAACACATCAACAGGCTCTAGAACCATACCACTTGATGTAAACATCTGGTTAAAAGTATTAATGCCAGCATAATTCAGAGAGCACCAGCACATATAGGAAAATCTACCCTGTTATATAAAAAAATAAACCCTGTTTTTTTCCATGTGACTAGGAACAGTAATTTTTTGGAGGGAAAAGATACTGCATATTCGTAACTAAAAGGTAAAAACAGGAAAATTCCTCCATACAAATGAGAAGCTGAATAACTGTTCTTTCCCCTCCTCCCCCTCCCCCCCAAAAAAAACCCACTGTTAGGAGACTAAAAGAAACTTTCTAGACATATTCAGATTCTCCTAAATGTCCAGGTTTCATTCAAGAAGCTAATAGAACATTATATTTCAGAATTAGATTTTGCATTTTTTTATTATTTAAATAACTAATTTCAACTTGAGGATGCCTCTCTTTAGCACTTTCCTCTTTAATAATTTTGATTTTTACTTTTTACTTTGTTCAGGTTCTTCTGAAAAGGAACAATTTTCAGCTTAGATCTTCACTTCAACAGACTCCATTCCACAATTCCACAGTGACTCAATTTCACAGCCACTGGTCTCTAATTCCTTTTCCCTCAGCTTCTACAAAAATAGAAATAATAAGGCTGATTTGCCTTCCTCACTTTGAAAATACAAAACTCCAGTGCCACTCAAAACTGATCTCTCTATTTTTATTTCTTTTTAATGCAGGCAGCATCTTTCTTCATCAGCCTGAATTGTGATGAAGCTACTTATTAATTCAAATGAAAGAAAGGAAACTAGATCTACAAAGTGAAGCTTCAAGAAATTATCATTACAAATACCCCCCGCATAAGCTGACTTTTGCTCTCAGTGGCCTCTGTTCAATCCCATGGTCACATCCTCAGTTACCTGTGCAAACGAACCACGTACGTGTCTTGCCACTAACAAAGTTGTAGGTTGGAGCTGTGAGAGAAAGAAATGAGATGGGAATCTCTTTTTACAATTTCACCTCTGCTCTCTTCTGAAAAACTGAAAAATATCAAAGTGAAGTTATTTTTCCTGCTGGCACCCAAAGAGTAATTATCTCATCTTCCATCTGCCTCCTTGGAATAGGTCTTAACAATAGTTAAGCAAAGAACTCATATCACACTAGTCAAATCATTACATTGGCTGATGCTCCCACTTTCTGTTAGAATACGGGAATGGAAAAATTCATAGACTCGAAATGTTTTCCCAAATATTCATTTGAGAGGATTTTTCCCCCACTAAACCAAAAATTATCTTTTCATTTAATAAAGAAGACTTAAGATGTTTTGTACTACTTGATCATTGTCAAGAATCACTGGGAAATGTGATCTTGCAGTCTGCATGATTGTCCATCAGAAATATTTATGATCATAGGTAGTTGTTTAAAATTAGGAATGATGAATTCCCACTGACTAAACGCATCAGTGTTCCCAACATCAATAGAAGGATGTTACTTAGAAACTGTGAAGTCTGGATGTCACTGATTCTCTCCATATTTTAAAGATTTATGTATGATATGAGTTCTTTGCTTAACTATTGTTAAGACCTATTTCAAGAAGGCACGTGGAAGATGAGATAATTACTCTTTGGACATCAAAAAACAGGTATTCTCTAGAAATGAAGAAGAACAACTTGAAAATCTCAATCACAAGGAGTAATCGTGTACCACAATTTCCACAAAGAAGATTGTTGTTGTTGTTGTTATGTGCTGTCGAGTCGGCCCCGACTCATAGCGACCCCTCCTTGGGTTTCCGAGGCAGTATCACTACGGAAGTAGGATTACCCAACCTTCCTTCCGAGGAGTGGCTGGTGGGTTTGAACCGCCAGCCATCTGGTTAGCAAGCAAGTACAAAGAAGATTAGCTTATGCAATCTATGCAAGCCACCAATAAATGGCTTCTCAGCTCTATACTGGTCTCTTGCTCTCCAAGCTGACTCCCTTCTTCTTGCTCCATGCCATGCCTTTATCCCTTACAGTTTATCTCTGACCATAATAACAAATACCTAGTGGCACAGATGGATCTTGGCTCAAGGCAGGGAATACCAGAAAGACGTTTACTTGTGTTTTATAAATCATGTTGTCAGAAGGGACCATTCTCTGGAGAAGGATGTCATGCTTGGTAGGGTGGAGGGTCGACGAAAGAGGGGGAGGGCTTCAACAAGATGGATTGATACAGTGGCTGCGATGATGGGATCAAGTATAGCAGGGATTGTGGGGCTGGCGCGGGATCGGGCAGTGTTTCGTTCTGCTGTGCATGGGGTCGCTATGAGTCGGAAACGACTCGACGGCACTTAACAACAACAACAACAACAAGTGGCACAGGAAAGTGTCAAAATGGAAATTTCTTTAAAGTTTTATTTTATTTTCTAGAAATCACTTTGATGTTGTTGTTAGGTGCACTGAGTCAGTTCCAACTCATAGCGACCCTCTGGACAACAGAAGAAACAGTGCTCAGTCCTGCACCATACTCACAATTATTGCTATATGGCAGCCCATGGTTGCCACCCCTGTGTCAGTCCCTCTCGCTGAGGGTCTTCCTCTTTCTCTCTGACCCTCTGTGTTGCCAAGCACGATGTTCTTCTCCAGGGATTTATCCCTCCTGGTAACATGTTCAAAGTACAAGGGATGAAGTCTCACCATCCTTGCTTCCAAAGAATATTCTGGCTGGTACTTTTTCAAAACAGATTTGTTCATTCTTTTGGCAGTCCATGATATATTCAATATTCTTTGCCAATACCGTAATTCAAAGGCATCAATCCTTCTTCAGTCTTCCTTATTAATTGTCCAGCTTATAAATGTATATGAGGCAATTAAAAATGCCATGACTTGGGTCAAAAAGACCTTAGTTTTCAAGGTGACATCTTTGCTTTTAAATATTTTAAGATCTTTTGCAGAAGATTTACCCAGTGCAATAGTCATTTGATTTCTTGACTGCTACTCTCATGGTCGTTGATTGTGGATCCAAGTTAAATGAAATCCTTGATATCTTAAATCTTTTCTCCATTTATCATAATCTTGCTTACTTGTTCAATTGTAAGGATTTTTGTTTTCTTTTGTATGTTTGGTTGTAATCATATTGAAGGTTGTAATCTTTGATCTTCATCAGTAAATGCTTGAATCGGTGAAGTCCTCTTCATTTTCAGCAAGTAAAGTTGTGTCATCTGCATATCACAGGATATTAATGAGTATTCCTCTGATACGGTACTTTTATGAGCACAAAGGGACAGTTATGGCATGTAATTTTTTGTCTTATACACAGCTAGTATATTAGATAAATAAAGACCATGCTGAACTACAGCTTTCCAAAGCTTAAGCTACTTCCTAGATGGTCAGCCACTTTCAGAATCTACAGGCCCTAGAAGTATAACCAAATTGTATTTTAATAGTGTGAGCAATTTTCAAGATAATATGAACAATAGAAAAGAAATACCTTGAACTATACAACAACACTAGCTAACTTGTGCTGAGCAGTTCCCATGTGCCAGATATCATGTATGAAAGTTCTTTACATACAAATATTAAGTGCAAGGGCTTATTTTAATACTACAAAAAAAGAAAACAAATACTATATTGCAACTCAAGGTGTGTACATCTTAGTGCTTGTACATGGCAAGAAAACCTCAACAGTGGCCATGAACACTTCAGCTTCAATGTATATGTCCAGGCATATATCACTAACACTGCAAATATTTGCTAAAACATTTTAAAATAAAAACACTTCTATCTGGATTAAATATAATTCTTACGTTGGTCAATGTACATGTATTGAGTTCATCTTAATATTTGTAATATATAGCAAGGTGGGTTTACTTCCTGAAGGATATTTATACACTTGCCTGTTAGTCTTTTAAATAATGTTCCTTGAATTTTTTTTTTTTCTTTCTTTCTTTCATAAGCCATCCAAAAGAAGTTCTCAGCAAGGAACTAAAGGAAATCCCAAAGATACAGAAGTCAGTTTCCTTTTTAAGATATTTATTCCTTGTGCTACTTTTTTTTTAGAAACATTATTGAGGAATTTGAGTTTAAAAGATGCATTGAATGATATATAATTATAGCAATGGCTGCAAAAACGTTGTTAGTCTCTTTCTACATTGTTACAACTACTTCAATAGACATAGTTCTTTGCATACAGGCAAGAAAAGTGTATGTGTGTGGGAAAGACAGAGAATGACCCTCAATGTACCAAACTCATATTGAAAAATAGGCTTAAAATGTATCAGTCAGGAACAAATACAATAAAAGCAAATATGGTCAACAACCTGATCTTTTATTTGACTTTTTGTAGCAGCTATTCAGCTAGGGAGGTTGTATTGAGTGTTCCTTTATTGATGGAGAAAGTAGCACAGCTCCCTTTTTGTGCTAGTAATTAGAACTAGGCTTTCAGAACAAATACAGAGTGGGGGGAAAAATGTACCTATCCACTGAATTAAACGTTACCTGATAGCAAATTCAGAAATTATTTGTAGTTCAAAAGAAGACACATCTCAGCCATCCATAGAAAAATCACCCCATTATCTTGAACTCTGAATATTTGGCCTAATGGTTAGAAAACCATCATATCATTTTACTACATCATAAACTGTCAAAATACCCTTTTGTTAATTTTTTTCTGTTTTACTTTTCATTCATGTTTGCATGGGCCAATGTATAGTTACAATGCAGTGAATTATTTAATGTGGCCCTTCTAGTCATACAAGGTCTTGAAACTCCTGCAAAATAACTGGATGGAACTATGCAAATAAGATGTTTGTGGCCCACTATGGGGATTGGACAGCCTGCTAGTTATTTACATGGTGAAACCATGTAAATAAGGTGCACTGAAACTTAACAAGGGGATTGGTCAGTTTTGTCATTCTATCAGGCTTAAAGGCAACCAATCCTAGAAGCAGAGAGAGGGGATATCACTACCACCAAGAATAGCTGACAGTGGAGAGCATCCTTTGGGCCCCATGTCCCTGCACTGAGAACCTCCTAGACCCAGGGGACAGAGAAAGCTGTAATATTAAAGATAGCAAGAGATGGCATGGTAAAAGTGACAAGTGGCAATAGGCAGAAGCAAGCATGGCAGAATCCAGTGGCAGAAAAACACCACAGCAGAACCAGGAGATGAGAATGACACAGCACAGTGGGCTTCCTGGCCCACCAAGCAAGGCAGCTACACTGGATGTGCCAGCACACAAAGTGACAGAGCTAAGTGCCTTTGGCCAAGATGCTGCTGCTGGTGGAGTGGGTGCCTCCAGGCACTTAATGGAGCTAGGTTCACTAACCCACAAAGCGAGAGAACTGAGCACCTTCAGACCGAGGAGCCTTACTGGTGGAGTGAGGTGCCTCTGGGCACTTATTGGCAGAGCTAAAGAACTTAGTAACACTTGACCAAGCAGGCCTGAGGGGCCAAGGGTCAAGAGCCGAAAGAGAGCCTGCCTTCTCAGACACAGCTGAGAAGAAGCTATCCTGATCCTGAATTTTTACCAGTTACTTCCTTAAAAAACCCCATAAATGTGAGTATAGTCTGTGAGTTCTGTATAGACATTGCCTTGAACTATCAAATGCAGCAGGGAAGTAGAAAGTGCCCTGAGAGAGACACTTGGTGTCAGAATTGGTAAAACGGTTGGAGAGAAGAGGTATGCGTGACTCCTATCTCATAGGAATCAGCCCTGGGCTGATGCTGATCTTGATTCTCTCTTCTCCTCTTTTGTATGACTCATTAGTTCAAAGGACTAATGGACCATATCAACCACAGCCTCCACTACTAGAGACCAGAAGAACTAGATGGTGCACAGCTACCACTACCAAACTCTCTGATCAGGATCACAATAGAAAGTCCTTGACAGAAATGGTGAAAAAAAATTATAGAACAAAATACAAAAACATAAAAACAACCAGACTTCCTGGTCTGAAAGAGACTAGTGAAAGCCCCAGACTGTGGTCCTTAGAAACCCTTCAAGCCTGGAAGTAAGCCCACCCCAGGGATCAACTTCAGTGAAACAATAGGCCTATAAAGTTAATGGCAACACCAGAGAGAACATACTCTTCACTACAATCAGCCATAGGAGATCAAAAGAGCAACATTTCCCCAAAAAGGAAGCTCAGAAGGTGGGAAGGGACAGGAAAGAAAGACAAATGGAAAGGACGAAGGGGAAAAAATGTTGTTATAGTGAAGGGATTGTAGCCAATGTCATGAAGCAAAATGTGTACAAATTGTAGAATGGAAAGCTAATTTGCTATGCAAACTACAATTGAAGAAAAAAAAAAAAAAAAACTATTGTATGCCAAACCCCATTCTAGGTGTTGTGAATGCAGTGATAAAGAGAACTTGTAAAGTCCCTCACATGAAGCTAGACGGTAATTCATGCTAACCAAAGATTAAAATGAAGGATGTGATAGAGAGCCACGGGAAAGGCGTCTGTGAGGTGGTAGCATTTAGTATAAAATTAGAATGTCAACAAGAAACCTTCTTATGAAGATAAAGGAGGAAGAGTTTTCCAGGCAGAGAGAACACCTAGACTGAAAAGTGGGACAGTGTTTGGCATGTGGCTAGAGCCTAATGAGTTAAGGGGAGAATACACAAAAAAAAAGAAAAAGAAAAAGGCAGTGGCCATGAATCAATCCCGAGCAGTGGCCATGAATCAATCCTGACTCACGGGGACCCTACGTGTGCAGGGTAGTACTGCTGTGCACAGTTTTCAGTGGTGTGACCTTTCAGAAGCAGATCACCAGGCCTTCTCTTCCAAGGCACCTCTGAGTGGGTTCAAACCACCAATCTTTTGATTAGTAGGTTAAGTGCTTAATTGTTCATGCCTCCCAGGGACTCCGAGGGCCACAATAAAAGCTCAGAGAATTAGGCAGTCATCTGTTCACACAGGACTTTGTGAGCTTGAGTTAAAAAGTGAGATGAGGAGTTTGAGGGTTTTAATCAGGAAAGTGACATGACCTCATTCATATTTTTAAAACATTACTCTAACTGCTCCTAGAAGAAGGATTGTTGGTGAGGTGATACTGACTAGGATTAGGATGTTAGACGAAAAAGAGGAGTAGACAGGTTTGGGATATGTTTTGAATATAGAGTTTATCACAATGGCTGATGGAATAAATGTGGAGAGTATCAGAAAGAACAGAATTAAGGCTAACTCCAAGTGAGTTGATGACATTGCCAATACCAAGATGCAGAAAACTAAGAGAAGTAAACATGTGGAGGAGAAAAATACAGTTTTGCTTTGGCCCTTATGAGATTCTTCAGTATACCAGTTCTTGTTTTTTTTTTGTTGTTGTTTTTTTGTTTTTTTTTATCCAGAAGTATACTTCACTACCCTGATATGTATAAAATTTGATAGTAGCATGATAGGGAGACTAAATTTCTTGTCTTTTATTTTAGGCACTGTCATACCCATTGTTCTCCAATCTTACGGCTTCAGACAAAGTTGCATCTCTGAAGAAAGATGAGTATGCCAAAATATAAAATGGGCATAAGGATCAACAATATTGGCAACAATATACTGCCCCTTCAATGTTACAATGACTCACTTCAAAGGTTAAAACATTGAATGACTGAAACAGATGGAGCAAGAAAAGATAAAGAGCAAATCCCTTGGTCAGTGACAAAACTGAACTGCATCCAAGGATAGGGGAGTCGCGTGCAACAAGGACTGGTTGGTTAGAAGAAGAATTCAGTATGGATGATAAGGGAAAGCTCATCAATCTGAAAAACGTTCTTGTTCCTATCTGAAGCCACCATGAACAGTACAAAATATAGGACAAGGGCTAAAACAAACTAATCCAAGATATTTGGTTATGATATCAGGAAGTTATCACACTCACTTTATAGTACTATGGGAAGCAAAAAACAAGCAATGCAGATCGAGTGACAGATGTAAGACAAGAAATAGAGACTGGAAACTGAAATTCTACAGATAGCTTATCCTAAACACTTCTGCCTAAAGTATTGCATGCTTCTTTGCACAAAGTATCTTACATAGTTTGCACTCTTTCATTTAATCACATGAAGTATGTAAGCACAGATGAGAAGACTAATGCTTAGAAAATTAATCTGTATGTTGTTGTTGTTGTTATGTGCCGTTGAGTCGGCCCCGACTCATAGCGACCCCTCCTTGGGTTTCCGAGGCAGTATCACTACGGAAGTAGGATTGCCCAACCTTCCTTCCGAGGAGTGGCTGGTGGGTTTGAACCGCCAGCCGTCTGGTTAGCAGGCAAGTGTATTAGCCACTATGCTACCAGAGCTCCCTGTATAGTATTGTACAATTAAAGTGGCAGAGCCAGTATCTGGCTCTAGGTCAATTTAGCTTCAAAATTCATGTTAATATCTCCTATTTTTTTTTAGTAATTTGCTGGATACATTTCTGATTATGCAGTAGGACACTGTACAGCTTTGTCTATCTATCATCATATAGTGACAGACTATGAAGCAAATGACACTGAGATTTTCCTATGTCAAGATTATCAGACCGAGGATGAATCTCTCCATCAAATGGCAAAGGACCAGGGCTGCTGCTGACAAGATGAGCCAGCCTCAGACATGCACATCGCTAAAGCAAATTAGATCTCCTCTGTCTTGACTATGTTATATATCTGTTAGAAATGTTTGTGGCTAAGTTCTTAAAGCATGTGAGCTGGAGTTAAGATTGGGTGGTTAGTGCAAACTTGCTTTTAGTTGATTGACTTGCCTATGAGACACTTTGCAGTAATTTATATATTTTTCATTAAATAATTAACTAATTAATAATTAACTGATGCAGCACAGTAATATCAGTTAGGTATATCATCACCTTTTTCTTTCCACAGTTAAAATACACACACATACATATATTAAAGTAGAGAAAGACAGCTTACAGCAGAGCCACAATTGGTTTTCAGTCTCCATACCCAGGTACCATTGTGTTCCAGTCAGCAGGATAGCATGGACGTGGAGTTTTTCCAGCATATATTATTAAGTAAACTTCTTTCCATTGCAAAACATCAAGCACTTAATCTTGCTTAATCTTAAAACTGAAGGACTCATTTAAAAGGAAAGATTTGGGGGAAAAAAAAACTCAAATTCTAGTCTCTAATGCAATTTAAATGTTTAAGGAGTGATATGTCTTACAAGCTAATGCATAACTCATGAAAATTATTAAGTGGTGAGAAATTTGCTAATTCCGGAGAATTTACAGGAAGATACTACGTATTTCAATTTTCGTAGCTAACAAACCCATAGATATAAAACACTGTGAAAATAAGAAAGCCTATTTCCTTTCTTGCTTCTGAAACCACATGCTTCAATCACCAATTTATTTTCACATCAGACAGCATTTTTTTGTATACACAATATACACATCTAGCACAACCAGAATCCTTTTTCCTCCATGATTTTTAAATATTTCATAACAACAGGGAAGTTGTTACACATGAAAAACGGACATAAATGTTCTCATATTTTCAGATACCATGTATTACACCAACAATACAACATTTTTTTATTCTTATTAAGTGAAATGTTTGTGTAATAACAGCTATCAATTGGGTGTTTACTGCATGCCAGATACTATTTATATATAAATATACATATTTATATATATATATATATATATATATATATATATATATATGTATGTATGTAAATGGACTATTTGTATAGCATCTTATTTGCTATGCAAATCACTCATTGAGAGATAAATAAAGCAAAATATTATACCCTGCTGCCTGTCCACCAACATCAGTTGCTCTTCTGCCATAATAAGAGAGTTGTAGGAGAGACATGGATGCTAAGCTAGAGCTGTATATTCCCAAACTCCCTTGCAGCTAGTTGTGACCATGTGTTCAAACTCTTGCCAATGGAGTATTAGTGGAAGTTATGTAGTGAAGTTCCATCTCACTTGCTTGAATGGATATCTCTGAACTTGGACTTGTATTCTCTTCCCCCTCTCATAGCTAGAAAAGAAACTCTGGTGCCACAGTCGGTAAGGCATTTGGCTGCTAACCAGAAGGTTGGTAGTTCAAACCCCCCAGCTGCTCCACAGGAAGAAAATGAGGCAATCTACTTCAGCAAAGATTTACAGCCTTGAAAACCCAATGGGAGTCTTAGTTATCTAGTGCTGCCATAACAAAAATACCACAAGCAGGTGACTTTAACAAACAGAAATTTATTTTCTCACAGTTTAGGAGGATAGAAATCAGAAATCAGGGCACCATCTTTAGGGAAAGGCTTTCTCTACCGGCTCCGCAGGGAGGTCCTTGTCTCTTCAGTTGCTAGTCCTTGGCTCCTTGCTGATCTTCACTTGACATACCATCTATCATCACACATCTCTGCATGCTTGTTTGCTTGTTTAATTTCTTTTCTATCTCAAAAGAGATTGACTTAAAACACATACCACACTAATCCTGTCATATTAACATAAGATAGAAAAGCCATTCCCAAATGGGATTATTACCATAAATATAGGGATTAGGCTTTACAACACATTTTGGGGGCACACAATTCAATCCTTATCAAACAGTAGCATCAACCCTGTTCCTAAATAGCTCTAAGGAACAGAATTGCTAGCCAGATGTAAGTATTTAGTTTAGGAATATTTTAAAATCCATTATTTTGAAGTGTATTTATTACAGCAGCTTAGCCTACTCTAATTAATAGATTTTACACACACACACACACACACACACACGGGAGCTCTGGTGGCATAGTGTCTAAGGCATTTGACTGCTAACCAGAAGGCTAGAGGTTCAAACCCACCAGCTACTCCTCAGAAGGAAGGTTGAGCAATCTACTTCCGTAGTGATACTGCCTCGGAAACCCAAGAAGGGGTCGCTGTGAGTTGGATCCGACTCGATGGCAGTGAATTTTTTGTTTTTTAAGTATATATATATATATGTGTGTGTGTTGTGTGTGTGT